>NC_048300.1:98115607-98361437 GCF_013100865.1 Trachemys scripta elegans
ATATATATAAATAAATAAAAAAAACAGGATTTGAATGGAGATTTGATTACCTTCCAGGCAATAGTACTATGCACATATACATGTGTGGGACCATATTTTTATTGAAAGACTTTCAGCACTCAAGTAACCACATCTTTTTCAATTAGTGTAAATAAGTAAATTTCTAGCGGAGAATAATTTACTGTTCTTACAGCTCCTCAAGTTAGATACTCAGGTTGAAAATAAAAGGTACCACATATGGGACCCACAAAAAATGACAAACTGGAGGCACTTCAGGAAAAGGATCGCCAAGATACGAAGAGGATCATAGGAATTAACATATGTCAGCAGGGTGAACTGAATACGTATAGACTCACAAAAAGGAAACTCGGAAACAATCTACAAATATCCAAAGGTGCTGATTTCAAAGAAGGGAAAGAATTGTTCCAAATGTTGCAGAGAGAAATGGCTAGGGGCAAAGAAATAAGACTGAACTAAGGAAAAATTGTGACAACATCAGAATTATTTATTTATTTAACAAGATAATCAGTACGTGTATGGAAAAAGTCTTCTAGGGTTAGTTATGGGAGTTCCCATTATGAGAAATACTCAAAAATAGACTCACTCTGATATATGTGACTACTGAACAGTGATAACCCTGCACGCTACAGAAAATGAATGACCTCTGAGGGCCTCTTATTTCCACAAGTTTATAACCAATATTTTGACTATTTAAAACAGCAAGATTAGATTTACCATGTACAATATTTACACTCAACAGAGCCTTGAAGTTACCTTTGATTCAGGTTTATCCAAGATGTGTTTAAGTGGTCAGTGATTTCTTTCACCTTCCTTGTGTCATCATCACAGTAGTCCAGAAGAAGTTTATTAGAGAGGTTATTGAATGCAGCCACAGTTATGTCCCCTTTAAGCAGTTCTTGTATTAGCAGCTAAGGAGAAATTTCAGAACAAGTCAAGTCAGTAAAAATAAACAAGGCATCAGCGCAAACTTAAAATCAAAGTCTGATTTCTCATATTTTGAATTTTGTTAAATTATTGCACGTGGACTATAAAACATGTTTATATACCTATTTTCTTGTCTGATGTAAATCTCCTATTATTAAGGCACTATAAATTTCAATAGATGCTAATGAACTAATCAAATAAAAATGAGAGAGAAAAAACTTGCCCAAAAGAACAAGGGACTACACAAATTCTGTTCTGCATTTCATTGCCCATCTTGCTAGATGGTAAGCAAAATACAGAGTAAAAATAAAAGCGAACTTCAAAATAATATTTTTCAAAAAGTCTGTTTCATACAATTTTGCTAGCACAGTGTTCCAAGTAAAACCTCTAAAATATTATGAGGCATGAACCTCCTGCCATTAAAAATGGGAGGAGTTGGAATTTTTCTTCAGGATCTGTAGGCCTGCTCTCTTTACAGGGAATAATATGCCATACTCGGTAAGCAAAGATCAGAAGTGCATGTCTGTTTACAAACCAACAAATAATATGCAGCTGTACATTACATATTAACAGCATAGAAAACATGAGGCAATTAAATAAAAAAATTGAACGTAAAGAAGACTCAAAGCTCAAACTGCAGAGCATATGAGAGACAAGTATGTTATGCATGGTTATCCATAATGAGTAAATAAATTAAATATATTTCCATAAACTAAACATATTTAGTCTAAACTCTTCGTTTTGCATGGTTCACTAATGATACATCATCATCATGGAGTATTTATTAACATAAACATTTAAATTATGCCCTCTAATAAATAGTGAACCATTTTACTCCCACTGCAGAAGGGTTTAACTCTGGTCCACTGTTCTAGCGTATCTGTTGGGCACTAACTCTAATCCAGAGAGTGGGTTTAGGTGGCAGAACAAAAGTTAAAGGGGAATACTGAAGGTACTAGATCACTGCCTACGCAGATGTCCTCTTAAAACTTTAAAACTGCTTGCTTCCAGAACGCTGGGGGGGGGGGGGAGGGAAGGGGGGAGTGTTACATGGTCAGTGTTGTGTTCAGCTTAGTAACCAGTTATACAGTAGTAACTTATAATTAGAGAAGGTCAGGTCAGGATCTCAGCCCTCACATACAAAATGAGAGTTAGCCACCACGTTGGGATCCTTTTTATGGTGAAGAGCAATGACAGACTGGGCAGGCGGGATACAGAAAGTGAGTAGGCTGATGGTCAGTGGTGATGGGACACCCTCTGGCCCTGTAGCTATTGCTTTAAAAGGGGCTCCCAGGGCACTGTGGCCAGGGGAAAGCTAAGGGTTGTTGCTAGGGACAGTCAGTGAAGCAGCACAGGATCTTCATTGGATCACTATGGATTCTCCAGATTTGGCTGTGTGACAGATGTAGAAGAGGTCAGTGATCATTTCAGAGGGTAGAACACCACACCCACTTGGTGGAACATTTTGAGGAAATATCATGAAGGGATCCTAATGGAATCTTCCTTCCCCTTAGACTTTTCCCATATTTTTGCAATGGGAGGTTGGGAAGACTGTCCTACAGTTAAGGTCTTTGGCAGTAAAGGCTCTACGCTGAGGCTCATGATTGGGGGGGAAGGGGTGGGGAGAAGGGACAGAGGGTGGTCCCTGCTAGTCAGTTGAGGCTGATGTACCAGGGGCTCCAGGGCCCAGGTTAAAGTTATAGCCTCCTCCATCAAAAACTTCCTCAGACAGAGCTCTTGTGCCTCCCTAGTTCTAGGTGGAAAGGACTGGCAGATACTGCACGTATATATTATATGTGCTTCACCCAAGCAGTACAGGCACCGTTGATGCTCATCACTGATGGCATAGTCCCAGGACTCGGGGATTGTCCCCCAAACGGTGCAGGGGTTGAACTTATCCTATACTAATTATAAGCTTACTAACTATAGATTTATTCTAATTAAAACTAAATATATACAAACTATTTACGAGTTTACTTTACAGATTATGCACTGAAGGAGGACACAATCCCAACTCAGGCCATGCAGCAGTAAGAAGGAACTGGAGAGATGTCAAGCCACACCGCCCTCGACCAGAAGCACGAGGAACACTATTGCACATGTGCAGATCAACAGACACTGCTATGAAGAATTTCTGGACTCTGGCACATGGCGTGCATGAGTACCCACATGTGGAATACACATAGGGACCAGCCCTCGAGGAAGAATATTTGAATTCATTTTAGAACTTTTGATAAATTCTCACCATCACATTTCCTCACCCTCTGCAACGCAACTCTTATCCTGATCCCCTCCCCTTAGATTCTTTTTTCTAAAATTACATACTGCTTCTATCCCTTCACTCCTCCACCCCCCCCCCCAAGAACAATCCACATTCAAAAGTGAGGAGGAAACTCAATCATTGTGTAGCTTTAGTTCATCTTGTCCTACTCCTCCCCTAACCCACTCTATCCTTCCTTGCATCAGAGAAGCATGGCCCATCTCTGAGAATCTCTCATGTCCTAGGAAGGCAGCAGCCAGCCCTGGACTTGCAGTTGTACTTGGACTTGGACTTACTGATGTACTACAATGGATTTATTGGAATATCAAAAGCTGGGAGCCTCATGAGGGACGGAGGATACATTTATTCAAATCGGTTCATAATAAAAGATCCTTAAAGGGCCTTGCACTCTGCATTTGGGGTGACAATTCAGGTCAATTCTGGAATCAACTGGCCCATCTCTAATAATTACTTCCACTGTCTCCAGTAGGGCTAATAAGTTGCTGTGAAGTAACATGCACTATGTTCAGTGACTGTATGATAAACTTGCGTCAGCACATTGCATTAATCCTGTGCTTAAGTAAGGGAATTTATTTGATGGAGATATTAAGTGAATGTGATATAAATATATCGGTTATATAAACATATACAGACACTCGTGTACGCACCATAAACTCACTACTTTTCACCAAACATGAGGCTCAGGAATTCTGAACAAAAATAAACGTGGCTATTTAGAATATATAATTACATACAAAGGTATATATTCAAACAAGCACAGAGGGCCTGTCAAAGGATGTTATCAACACTGAATCATACACTTCTAAGTCAGAGAAGACCCTATGCTGACCCAATGAAGTCATACAGCTGGAGGAAGGAATTAGAAAACATGAACAAATCTTACTTTGTTTTCAGAAATCTGTTTGATAAGTGTCTCTTTAGGAGCCTGCAGAAGCATGTGCAGACGGATATCATACTGCCCTATGAGCTGTTCCATTTCTTGCCTTTGCTGATCCCACTGCATGCTGTCAGAAAGCATGTATTTTAGCTGCTGCTGCCGTACCTCCACACCATGCTGAGTATTGTCCCACTGGTTCTTGACCTTCTCTACTGCAGAAGAGAATGCAGGAAGTTATAACCTGAAGTTCACATCCACTAGCCATGACTTCATTATCTATTGTTTCCTGTGACCACCAGAAATAGAGCAAAACCATCTGTATACAGAGCTGCTGCAAGACCCATAAAAATATTTCTGCTGCATATCAGTATTCATATTCACAGAGGCAAGAAAAAAGGGCAAGTGGTTATACAGATTAGCCAATGGATAAACATTAGTGAATAGGGTTAGGAAGACTGTTTTTATTAATGTGTATACAGTTAGTCCACCACAGTTCAATTACAGCGATACGCAAAATAATAAAGTGTGGGTATACTACACTAGAAAAGTTTGCCAGGATAGCCACTGATCGCTAGGAGGGTTAGCCAGCTAAGACACAGCTTACAACAGCAGAAGAGTGCTTGAGCCAGTATAGCTTATACTGGCCTCTTGACTGCAATAAGCTACACCGGCCAACGTATTTTTATGCTGGTATAACTGCTTTTACACTAGGGCTTTTTCCAATATAGAAATGTCACCCAAGAGAAAAAATAATCACATCCCTAATCTACATTACTATAGCAAAAACAGTTTCTAGTGTAGACCTGGCCTAAGTAGCTTTTACAAAAATATACAATAATCATTCATTACAATGTATTTCCTTCAAATATTACCAGTTCCAGAGGTGTCAAGAAGACTTAGCTACGTTGAAAGTGGTAGTAACAAACCATTCTGTTACTAGAACTAGAGGTAAACGAAGAAACTTAAGATGTCAGATTTTCCGACTGTGGAATTATAAAATGTCCTATTTCTCTAGAATTTTGACCAATTTTCATCATACTTTGAAGAAATATTTTCCTTTCCATTTAGAGTAAAGTTAGGCAATGTTCAGCACTAGCCAATTATACCAGCCTAAGTTACAGAAGTGGCTCATCATAAGGTTCATACAGAATTTGGTTGCAGCCTTAACAATGAGGAGACCCATCTCTCCTGAACAGATTTAAATCCTGCCCACCTTGCTCACACAAATAACTCTCGAAGTCAATTGAAGTAATAATTACCAACAAGTTATGTAAATAAAGCCTATAGTCAGAAACATAGTGCTCCACTGAATTTTTAAGTACAAGTTTGCAAAGAAATCTATGGAGAGTTTCACTTCTATATTGATGGTATGATATGGGTCTCTTATCTACATGAGGCATATTTTATTATTATTTTAAAAATCAAATTTCTTTCAAATCGATTAGGGCTTCTATGGACAGATTTAGAAACGTTCTGTGCATGGATAAGAAAACCACTGTCAAAGCCAACCAAACAGATTACTTAAAGTTTGACAGTATCAGCATGAATTCTAAAGGACATGGTAATTTTATTACGTCCCTTGCCGTTTTCCTTCCGTACTGTTACTTCCATCACCTGTGGATCGTATGGATTACATTGTTCTCCAGAGCACATCCTGAGCACGGCTTTTTTAGAAAAGATTCTCACTTATACTAATAGTGCCTCATGTACATAGGACAGGTTTTTTGTTTTTTTTTTTAAACAGAAAAATCTTGTGTACTTATTTCCTTTCTATTTCTAATGCTATCTGTCTATTTTAGGTACTTACATGACCCCCAGCTACCATAGTATCTGAGAAACTCACATTCTTTATTGCATTTACCTTACAATACCTCGATCACCTTTATTCTGATCTGTGGAAAATGGCCTGTGTTCAATACAGATAATAAATAATACTAAGTATGCTTGATTCTAATTTATATTTATCAGCTCCAGGGGTATTTATTTTGCTGTTAAACAGATATAAGTGGGTATCAAATACACTTGGGTACTCAAGTCATTTTATTTTCCACATCTGAACCAAGGCAAAGAAAAGGGACATATTTAATTTAATGGCACTTATATGAATTCCAATCCCTTATAAATGATTTCAAATTATTCTAAGCCATAAGAGTTCTCTTATCTGCATGAGGGCCTCTTTACTCATCCTCCGCCAGTAAGAAATGCTACACTCAGCTTCACAACTCTCTCACTGAAGAATGTTGACAATGACTTATACCAGTAAAGTTATTGTATTGGTATATAAAATATACTAGAGTCATCAACTGCAACCTGAGAGTAGTTTCAGGATGATTTCAGGCATGACTTCAGTAGTGCTAAATTAGAGCTATGAAGAAAGAGCTCCAGCACTCCTAACAGAAAAATGTTACTATATCGGAAAAATGTTAGGTTCAAAAGCAAACAGCACTTGCTGGTGAAAAATCAGTGATTTCCTTGAAACGGCAAAAGTGAAAACAACAGGAGTGAAAATGGTGTAACATTCTGCACTGGCTAATGACCTGAAGAGGAGAATCTCCAGAGCATTCAGGTCTCCTCTGCAAAGCTGGATGGAAAAAAACTCCTGAGACAACTACCTACATTGGCTGTCCATTTAAACCAGGATTCAGATTTTTAAAATTATTTAGGCATTGTGGTGCTTATCGGTGCAATGCTTAACTGACTTAGACAACTAAATCTCATTTTCAAAAAGGACTGCCAATGGGATTTAGGTTACTAAGGGCGTAACTCCCTTTTGTCAGTTAACCATTGAAACACTGAGTACAGCAATGCCTAAATAGCTTTAAAAATCCAACTCACAATCTCTGAAGTTTTTATGGCATACATCTCTACCCTGATATAACGCTGTCCTCGGGAGCCAAAAAATCTTATTGCATTATAATCGAACTTGCTTTGATCCACTGGAGCACGCACACACACGCCCCCGCCGCGGAGCGCTGCTTTACCACGTTATATCTGAATTCATATTATATCAGGTCACGTTATATCGGGGTAAAGGTGCATTATTATTACAGATAAGAAATAACCCTTCCCCCCACCTCCATTATATGCTCAATTTAACCCTCCACTCTTCATCTCTATCAAAGTTTTTTTCCACTTTCAACACACAACTCAATTACCTTGGCTTTTTCTTTTTTTCCCTCCTATTCCCCAAACCCAACAAACAGGGACAAACACTAGCAAAGTCTTTATTGCCCTCAATTACAAAGTGTTGAGAACACAGCAGTTCATAATGAAATAAACAATACATTATTTCTTTTATACCACTGAATATAATGAACAGAATAAGCAGGAAGGATTTTGCCAGCAGTTCTCAAGCCTTTCATGAGCTACTCTGTACTGAACTACCCAAGGTATTGCCCCTCCTCCCCTCATACTTAAGAAATGGACAGTGAAGAAGCAGCAACATTTTAATTAGCGAAGAGTGTTTTTAAACAACACTGGGAAACTGAAAGTCATTTGACTGTTTTGACTGCTAAGTCCTAGATGCATACAAGCTAGTCTGCTATAATTAGGGAAAATGTTCATAGTTTACCAAGAAAGAAAAATAATAGTTTATTTTAGTACAATGAAAAACTGATTATGCTTGCAAAAAAATGGAGAACTTACATTTTTCTGTGATCACTGTCCTAACATCTGAACTGGAAGTTTTATTTTTCAAATTTTGAGCCAAAGTAAAAACAGAATCCAGCTGAGGATGGCGCTGTTCTAAATCCTCCTTTGTTATCTGTAAGAATCAATATTAGATTTTTTTTAAAATTAGAAAATGCAAATTTTAACATTAAAAAACATTTTCTGGACTAAATGTAGTTATGAACCCAAGACAGATTGTGCTTGTAGACAGGTGTTACCATCTCTATATTACACGTATAACATACTTTTGGTGTCACAGTATCACAAAGCTACTTTATTTTGATTGGCTATTATTGAAGATTCTGAAGTGCAGATTAATCTATGTGAACTACACATTAATTGGAAGTGCTGCACAATATTTTTGGCTGCCTCTTTTTTCTCTTTTGTAAATTAGTTTCTCACTATAAACCCTAACAAGGCTATTACTAAACAGTAATCATTATTAAAGGGGAAAAGGAAAATCAGCCTGTTTGATGCAATCAAAAATGTCTTGTGTCCAAAAATGTGAGTGAGTATGACATGATTTTGGCAAAGTGCTGACTAATTACTATACCCACATGTAATGAATGCAATGAAGTTAAAAAAAAAAAAAAAAAAAAAAAAAAAAAAACCTTCTCTAAAGCTACCATACATTGAACTCTTCTTCCAAAAATTCTGACATTAGAAGTCACAATACAAAGAGTTGCTTAGGGTTTGCCTAGACTACAGTTTTTGGTCATGTTGTAACTCGCATTGATTAATTTACAATTAACATAAGTAAAATGATCATAAATGCTAATGTAGACACTCACAGACATCTATGCCTAGTCCTGGCTCAGCTTCAGATGGTCTATGATCAGAAACAAATATTTGTGAGTGTCTAACATTAGCATTTACAATCATCTTTCTAATTCAGAATTAAATGGAAATAAATTAATTTGCATTATAATACAGTCTAAAATACCCTTATATTGCATAGATAATAAGCATAGCTTTCTAAACTGACCAAAAGCTGATGTACTGACTTTCAACAAAAGGCATATACCAGCAAAGGATATTGGTAATGCCCCTACACATATACACTCTACATATAGCACTTTTTCTCCAAATCAAAAGGTCTAGGCGTAAAAACGGTATGGGCCTGGAGATGTAGGACCAAGGGCTTAAAAGGGGAAAGAACAACAATTTTAGAACTATGATTTTTATTTTTCAGTCATTTTCAAATAATTCTGTACTAGCTGCAGTAAGGTACAATGATTTTCTCTTTGTTTCTTCTCTCACAGAATATAAAGAAATTTGAAAAAAAAATATTAAAGTTGTTGTGGCACATCAAGATTACTAGCTTCTCCAGTGAGACATACTTTCATTCGTGCAATTGTCCGATTGATCTCTTCTGCATTTCCCACAGTGACTATGTTTGACTTGAGCATCTGGTCAATCAACACCAGCCAATCAGCCAGTTCAGTTGTAGTTTTATCCAGATCAGCAGGTGCAGACAGTTCCAAAGCCTGCTGAGTCTGTACAGGAGCTTCAAAGGGAGATGATACTAACACCACGTTTTGGACAGCAGGATACACTGAAACGATAAATATAGTCAGCATTTTTAAAAATATTCTTTCCCTAATATTTAAAAAAAATCAAGTCCAAAGTGACACTGGTGAGAGCTAAAGAAAAACCATGGCATTTTCTGTAATATCTACAAATTCATGCCAGTGTCTACAGCGAAAGAATAGCAACAATGATATTTGAAGCACCTTGACAACAGCGCGCACACACACACACACACACACACACAGAAAACAAAATGCATGTCACTTGATTTTATGCCAATAAAGAGTGACCCAATGATTCACATTCATTAGAAAACAACAATGGCTCCCAAAGAAGAAAATGTTACAAAAATAAAACTTGAATCATGATTTTTAGAAAAATAACAACTTGGTGAACTAAAAATATCAGGTCCAAAGAAGAGTGCATAGGTCCTGGCCATATAGATCTTGTTTCCAGTGGGGTAGGAAAGGGAACTACTGACATTCTCTGAAAGAGAAAAGTTACTTACCTTATAGTAACTGGAAGTTCTTCAAGATGTATAGGCCCTATCTGTATTCCACTGTAGATAGGCATGCACTCCATGCATCTGGAGTTGAGAACTTTGAAAGCAGTGGCCATTGGTCCAGACATACACCCTGACTTGAGCAGACCAACTACCTCAAGTTCCTTCTCCACCATGAATCAGAGATGATCAGCAGCAGAGGGGAAGGAGGGTGGGTAGTGGAATGGAGATATGGTCCACACATCTTGAAGAACCTCCAGTTACTATAAGGTAGGTAACTTTCTCTTCTGCTTCGAGAGCTGGTCCCTGTGTGTATTCCACTGTGGATGACTGACAAGTAGTACTCAAACAGAAGGAGGGTGTGAGGTTGCAGATGGCAGAGCCAAATGAAGGATTGCTATTCCAAAAGATGCATCAGCAGAGGAGCCTGGTACCAAGGCATAGCGTCTAACAAATATGTGGACTGAGCTTCACAAAGCTGTCTTACAAATATCAAGTAGAGGCACTTCTTGAATCCACATCATAAATGTTGCTTAAATTCTTGGGGAATGAGCTCTTACCCCATGAGGAGGAGGAAGATTAAACAACTGATAGAGAAAAATATGGCCAGAGATCCATTCTGAGATTGCTTGACAGGATACAGCCTGACCTTTTCCACTATGGTGACAAAAAGTTTAGGGGATTTCCTGATTCTTTTCATTCTCTGCTGTTAAAAAGCTAAGGCTTGCCAAACGTTGAGGGAATGGAGCCTCCTTTCTTCTAAGGATGCATGAGGTTTCAGGAAGAATACAGGTAAATGGATAGACTGGTTCAGATGAAACTCAGACTACTCTGGGGTTGAATTTAGGGGGGAAACGTAATGAAACCTCATCCTTATGGCAGGATTGGCCATCAACACGCCTTGATCACCAACCCTCCTGGCTCAGGTGATTCCTGTCCATGAAGGTCTCATTCCTGGTAGTAGAGACATGGCACAAGAAAGCTAATGGTTCTAAAGGAGGCTTAGGGCGTACTGAGAGAACAAGATTCAAGTTCCATTGAGGAATAGACTTTTTTTTTTTTTTTTTTTTTAAATAGGTGGAGGAGTTCTAATTTGGTCTCTCCAGAATCTGCTAGTGGAATCCTTCCTACTATTAGAAAGGATGTTCTGTACGGCTTCAGTGCACAATTACTCTAAGGACGATGCTCATCCAGGCTCTGAGATGTAGTGGACACAAGTTGGGTTGCCTGATCTTGCCATTCCACTGAGTAAGGAGATTGGGAAACATAGGAATAATGATCAGTGCCTGAGATGACATGTGTAGGAATGTTTGGGTACCAAAACTGTCTGGGCCAGTTGAGGGCAATAAGAATAACTCATGCCCTGTCCTGCCACATCTTGCACAAAACTTGATGCTGTAGTGGAGGGAAGGCACAGTTCATATGATCTGACCATGGAAGATGTAGAGCACTGTCCTGTGAGTGGCAACCCAGGATTCTTCTAAAACAGTATATGTTGCATTTCCTATTTATTTGGGAGGCAGATTGGTGGGGGACCCCCACAGAGCAAAAATATTGTTTACCACAGAGTTGTGAAGCACCCATTCATGATCCACCACAAAGTGTCAGCTGAGAGTCCGTCAGCACATTTTGGGTTCCTGGGAGGACGACTGCCAACAGGGCAATCTGATTATCAATACACCAGTTCCACAGACTAACCAATTATGTGCACAGAAGGGTGGATCTCGCTCCAACTTTTTCTTGATGTAAAAGACAGTTGTGATGCTGTCTGACATTATGAGGGGATGGTGACCTTGAACAAACGGGGGAAAGTTTCAAACTGCTTGTAGCTCATGGACTCTCTAAACAGCCAGGTGCCTCGCACTGCACTGTTGTTCATGTGCGCTCCCATTAGGGATGTGTTGTTAACAATTGTCCTGTGGAGGCAAGGAAAGAATGCCAACACATAGCTGGAGGGGATTCTTCCACCATGACAAGGATTACATCACTTTGCTGGGAACAGTCACTATGGTGTTCACGACTGTTGGTTTGGCAAGTACACAGTTTGAAGCCACGCTTGTAGGCAAAACAAAGGTGGAGTCTAGAAAAAGGTGTCAGGTACGTGCACGAGACCATAAGTCTTGGGGGGGGCAGGGGAGGTCATGACAGGCACTCTGTGGCTGGTTATGATTGAGGCTATGAACTGTAGCCACTGAAGCCACAGATTCTGCGATTTTATGAGATCTCCATGACTTCTTGAAAATTCTAATAATTCAATCCGGGGCGGCAGGGCTTGGACTCCACCTTCAACAAATCTGTAATTTACTGTTTATTGCCTGTGTCCTGTCCGCGACTTAATAAAAATACCCATGACAAAATGATAGCCTTAGTTATGATCTAGTCCAGGGGTGGCCAACCTGTGGCTCCTGAGCCACATGCAGCTCTTCAGAGGTTAATATGCAGTTCCTTACCTAGGCACTGATTCTGGGGCTGGAGCTATAGATGTTAACTTTCCAATGTGCTAGGGGGTGCTCACTGCTCAACCCCCTGCTCTGCCCAAACCTGCCCCCACTCCACCCTTCCCCCAAGGCCCCTGACCCTTCCCTTGAGCCTGCCATGCCCTCGCTCCTCCCCCCGCCCCCGCACATAGCCTCCTGCGCACGTGAAACAGTGATTTCATGAGAAGGGGGGAGTAGGAGCTGATTGGTGGGAGCTGCCGGCAGGCGGGAGGCAGTGGGGAGCAAATGGAGGGCTGCTGACAATGTACATTGTGGCTCTTTGGCAATGTACATTGGTAAATTCTGGCTCCTTCTCAGGTTGGCCACCCTGATCTAGTCTATGATAAAATTCATAGCCTGAAACAGCTCTGTCCTGCTATGGGAGACTGTCAGTAAAATCCACACATTTTGAACAATTCAGGAAGACATACCCTGTAGGGCTTTGTAACTGGCTATCCTGAACCAGAGGCTAGAAGATGAAAAAACTTTCTTTCCCAATAAGTTGAGACATTTGCCCTCCTTATCAGTTGGGGTAGATCAAGGTTGTTGTCTAGATCGCTCTGCAGTTGCTGAAGAACTAGGAGTAAGGTGAGAGAACAGGAATTCTGTCTCTTTGACAGGGACATAGTACCGTTTTTCTGCCCCTTTAGGGATGGGGATGCAGGTAGCTGGGATATTCCAGACCACCCAAGCTGGTTCCAGGATGGCTTCATTAACTGGGAGGGCTATTGTACTGGAGCATGTCCAAGAGCTTGGGTTAAGGATCCTGAACCTCCTCAACAGGAATCTGCAGCTCCTAGAATTGATTATAGTCATCGGGGGGAGATGGAAATATCAGAGTCACCACCATGTCTGGCCCTTAAGATGGCAATCTCATCAGATCTGATGGAAACATTGGATCTGGCGCATACTCCTCCTTCCTCAGTAGGGCTCAGGGACAGCTCCAGTTGTCCCCTGAAAGAGGAGGGAAGGGATGGGATGACTCCCTAGCAGACCAGACCAACAGGATGGCATTGGTCCAATGACCCCCAGTGTGGCCAAAAGGATGGGTCAAATGGGGGTCACGGTGGTCAACACTTCAGAGGTGGATGGTAAGGTGAAGGTTGGTCACAAGTTGGCACAGGGTCTTCTGACTGGGAAGGTTTGTCTTGGAGGAGGACGACATATAGGTTCATTGGGCGGTTCAGAATCTCCCAATGAAGAAAAAAATCTATTCCAGTTCCAGAAGCAGTGCCCATGGTGCTGCTGGAGGGAAATCATAGCCCAGAAATGGAATGGGAGACAAACTCCTTCCAAAGGCCAGCTTCTGTGGTGGAGTTGCAACCTCTCTCAAAAAGGAGGGATCCAAAGAAGTAGGAGACTCTGGGTCTGGGAGAGCAAATATATCCTCAGGAGGAGAGTAGGCCTCAGCTCTTCCCAGAGTGAGAGGATTCCTGTCTGTCTGAACCACTGGAGCTGCAATAAAGAAAGTCTGTGCCACAACCGTTGCAGATGGTACTGTGGGTGACCAATGCGCTCAGCAATCAGTCTTCATCAGTGCTGGAGGATCCAGAGTTTGTGCTTGGATGGTACTGGAGACACCAGTACCACCAGACCTTGATCCACTACTAGTGAAGCCCTAGACTTGTGAGCTTTCTTATCAAGCCTCTGAGACTTAGTACGTTCTAAGTTCTCTTGGGCTGAGCTAATACTCAGTTTAGGCGAGATTGGATCTGACTTCTTCTAAGTGGATTTGAAGGAAGATTTAGCCTCAAGTTTATGAGAATGCTCCCTCCTCCCTCAACAAGACCCTACCAAAGGCTCTGTGGAAGCACACTCCTTCACTCCTGATTTGGCACACTCTTTGCTTAGCCTGGCTGATGCATAGGAAAGTGGGGTTGGGAGTTCCCTAGCCGTGGTCATATTGGGCCTCATGGCCTTTTCCATCAGGTGCAACAGGAGGCAAAGTTCCCACCCTTCCCACCTTGCTGCAATGTGGGTTTCCTCAAGGTGTACAAGGAGCATTAGAGGTCGTCGCTACCGAGAAGGATCGCAGACAGGAAGCACAAGTTTTAAAGCCCGGAGTCCTGGGCATGGCCTAGTATCCAACCCAGACCACGCAGCAGTGAGAAGGAACTGGAGAGGCGGTCAGTCTACCCTGCCCTTTGTCTCTTCAGACAGAAGCACCAGATGAGCCAGGGTGCACGTGCGGACCAACAGACACTGCTTTCAAAATTCTCTGGCTCCAGACCCATGTGTACCCACAGTGGAATACACATACATACCAGCACTCAAAGAAGAACTGAAGTATTTCTTCCATTATGACTAGGTCCAAAACTAATACTATTGGTGGAAAAACCACAAGATCTTTAAAATTCTCAACACAGAGCTCACCTCAGGCACAAACAACTTAAAATACGGCTTAAGGCCTTGAACAGATTTAGCAATTCACAGCTTGGCCTGTTGTCTGGTTGGATGGAGCAGGAACAATAACACTTCTAGTCTGGTCCCTATCCCTTCCTTCAACACTCAAACCTGGTTACGCTGAGGGCTCCCAAGCTTACAGTCAGGTGGCTTGAGATGTGCATATTTTAAAACACACATTTCAACGCATCACCAGATCACCTTCCAAAAATGCCACAAATTACTACTGCGCAGATAACAAGTTAATCAAGCAGGAGTTCAAATCATGGACATTTGCCTTCCAGTAATAAAAAATATGAACCATTGTTCGCTTAACAGTCTTGATTTCAACTCAAGTCAATACAGACCCTTGACAGGCTGAAATTATAACAGAATTATTTGCTCCATTTAAGTTTTCCTGGGTGAGGAATTTTGAAAAACATTATGAATCCATTTACTTAATTTCAGATTGTAATCTCTTTCAGGCAGGACTGTATTTGTTCTGTGTTTGTACAGCACCTGAGTTTCTGGTCTATGATTGGGGTGCCTAAGCACTATGGTAATACAAATAATAAAGAACTAGTGGTTTTATTCATCAATATTCAATTCTCAAGCAACAACAAAAAACTATAACTTGTCCTTTTCCCCAATCAAGTGCTCCAGTGTTGCCAATAATACAAAAGCAGTCCTAAATACACGGATGCAAAATCTTCATATTATAATCTCCACTTCACCCAAGTTAGTACAATTATTTTTTTTACTGCCAACAGGATTAAACTCAATTAAATTAGACATGACTGTAAAATATGTTTTCTGCTCATCACTCACCAGAAGGCTTTGCCTGTGTCACAAGATGGAGCTGCTGAACATATGCCTCAAGTTCTCTCACTCTGTCAGGTACTTCTTTGAACAACTACAGCACAGCATGGAAGGGCAAAAAAAAAAAAAAAAACACCAGAAGGGTGTTTGCTTTTTAACAGCTACAAAGAAACACTCATTAACATAGCTAAAATATTGATCACAAAATATACTAAAATACTAACACTATGTTTACAATGAAAATTGTATCCTGTGCTCAGATAAGAGTTTTTATATCTATACACAGTGTAGTCTTTTATATGTGTGTGTGTGCACCTAAGTTAAGTTTGCATCAAACAGAACAGAATTTAGACACAGGTCAGAGACAATCTTTTCCATTCTTTTCTGCCCAAGTACCCAAGCTCTGATGCATTCCCTACTAGTTGAGATATTAGCAGAGGCACACAAGATGTACCAAAATGTGAGGTGAGGTTTTTAAAAAAAAAAATGTATAAAAATTATTCAACTATTAGAGCCAAACAAATTTAGTTACACTATTATTTTGGGGGAAAGGAAAGGGAAAGGAAAAGGAAGAGGGTTACTTGGCTTGAGGAGGCAGCAAGAGTAATACAGGCATCTTTTTTTCCTCCCCACAGCTACCAAATCTCTCTTCCCCCTAGCAAATATTAAGATTCCTGACCCACAATCAAACTGTCCCATCAATCTTCACACAGAACCTCATTCACAATACTCCAGTATTCTCCTATCTTCATCAGGTCATCAAGCCAAAGAGGTCATATTTCATTAGAATTTCTAATTCCTACTATCTAAAAGGAAAGAGAATCCAGGTAAGACATGATCCACCACACTTCCCTATGTAACTTGAGTTTGGTTTTATTTAATATTTGCTATGATAATTGCAAACATTCAATTTCTTATTAAAAAGAGCTTTTGAAATGTCAATTTCTAATTGATACTTTACAGCTTGTTTAAAACAAAAAAAAAAAACCTGTCTCATTCTAGCTCTTTGAAGGAAAACCAGTTCAACCAGAAGATCCAAACCAAAGGAGAATTCATACTGATTGAACAATTTTTACATGAGCTTAGCACTTAGACATGGAACAGTACTTATGCTCTACACTATGGAGTCTAGCCTTCCCCTGATGTGCATGGATAGCTTTTGAAAGCATTAGTGGGAGTCACATGTGTACGGAAAGGAGGACAGACCTCTATCTAATAAACTACTAGACATGCTGACTATACATAATTAATATGGAGAAAATACACACCTTATTCCACTTCATATTGATAGTCCTTAAGGCGTCAGAAATTCTCTCTTTTTCCTGAAAACCAAGAATTTTATCTGAAAGTACCTCAGATTCAGTTCTGTTCAACCATTTCCATTTTTCTCCTTGTACTTCCATTTCCTCAGTTAAGCCCTACAGGGAGCAAGAGAGAACTTTAGTTTGAAGATGACTGTGCATGTGTGCGCGCACACACACACACACACACACACACACACACACACACACACAAATATGTTTTAATTAACTAAAGAATTTGACGTTTGGAGAGTTGATTAGGAAAAATTAACCAAATTGAACAGCATATAAACTAGAGATCTAGTAACTAAAGCCCTGCGTGGATACAAAATTTGTATCCGCATCCAATCTACAATCCACAAACATGGTCTACAGATATCCGCAGATTTGCAGGGCTCTACTAACAACATTCCAAACAACAGAAAACATTCAGAGTATTTAAAAGCTTTACTTGACTATCAGAGTTTATTTTCTTCCTGCATGAAACAGAAAAATCTGAGGAACTGAAACTAACAGAGAATAGCGAAGGGATCTGCTTTTATACATTACTCATGAAAGCTACTCAACTGCTATATGCATACTTTGGTTTGATTACCTTTTGGTGTGGCCAATATATTCAAATTATAAAGCACTGATTACCTGTCTCCCCACCTCAGTTAAAACTACAGTCTGTATCAGTTTTCAAGTCTTTAAAAACTAAGGCCCCAATCCTGCAAAAAGCTCCATTCAGGCAGACACGGCAGGAAGGGGGGGAAATAGAGGTTAAGAGGAAATTTTAAAGTTACCCTTTAAAAAACCTCATTTTATTTTGATCCCTGAATCTTCCCCCCTTATTCACTCTTGCTTGTGTTAATGTTACATGGCAGGGCAGATACAGCAAAAAGTTTGTCCTGCGTGTAGTCCCCAACTGACTTCAATGGGATTATACATGGGAAAAACTGTCTGTGTTCAGGGCCTTAAACTGTGAGCACTGCACAACAGGGAACGGGTCTTCTATTTGTCTGCAAAGCACCTAACACAACTAAATAAATAATTACATTGTTAACAACAAGGAGAATATGTATGCAATCATTTATCCATCCACATTTTTATATATTGACGCCCATCATCAGAATATCTGAGTGCCTGTAATAATCATTAGTAATACTTTCCTAGCCGGGTTCTGGCTCCAAGTGTGGGTAGGAAGAATATAATGATCAGGAAATGATAAGATTAGTTTTGATAACTGCTGGTTGGGCACTATACAATAAACTGCACTTGAATGAAAAATTGATGTAATTTTAACAAATATACCCCATTTAAACAGATTTGGAGGAAGTTTGATTTTTGTATTCTATTTGGGGCTATTAGTTGAAATTTCAACCAAGTAGCATTGCCAGACAGACTGATCTGTTCCATTCTATTCAGGTCCTGATAGCATTCTCTCATTATCATGCTCACAGATACAACAGTATTATGTTCTCCATGTTCAACACTGATAAAATTTAAAAGACAACCAAAAGTATTCCATGCTGACTAAAGGACAATTAAAGAAGTATTCGGCTTCCCAGTAACAGGACGCAGGTGTCATTATTTACAAGTATTTTAGTTTGCTATTTACTTGCTTATTTTCCTTAAAGTACAATAAAACATTGACACACATTGGATAACTTTATAGTACTCAAATGCATTGTGATATTAATTATAACTTCCTACATTTCAATCTCAAAAATGTTAATACAACTCACTTTAAAAAGTAAAAACACCACATTAAACAAATTATAATTTCATGCCCTTGTTATAATTTTTGATGGTATTCAGTCTGTTTAGTCACATGAAAATATATGATGTTCTGCAGTTGCCCTTATTCTTTCATGTGCCACAAATTCTTTTTCTGAAGTGCCAGCTGTTTTTGAACTGAGAATATAACAAACACACTAAGGTTCCACAGCATAAGTGTGTGCTGACTTACTGCATCCAATGGCATCTTCTCCTACCTCATACACAACTCTCAACGGCCCTCAGTTAAAGCTGTCCCTTATTTTGGTAATTAATCCGATGTCACTTTATGCAATATTATTTTTCTTGTGCCTCTCCTCATTTTGGATATTTGTCTCACATTTGGACCGTGGCAGATTCAGAATTAGTGAAAGACGCACATGCACTCATACACATTTTAATCTATCTTGCCTTTAATTCTCGCAGGTTTTCTTCATGGTTGAATGTAGGTCTCATTTCCAGGGAATTTTCTACATTTTCCAACCAGCAACTAAACTCATCCAGCTTCTTCCTGTAGTCCATTAGCTGCTGATTCTCTCCTTTCAGTCTAAAACACACAAACCCGACAGCAGATAACAGACCAAAATGAAGCAAATCAATATATATGATCAAATGGAGACAACTTGATTAAAAGTGGAAGAAAATACATATTTATTGAGAAAGACGCTTGCAGCAAATCTAATGTTTGCAAAATTTAACGTTCAAATACTAACCGCCTGTTGCAGTGTGAGATATTCTGCCCTAGCCGCTAACAGTGTGGGAATGGTACATACTATCTCCAATATGACATGCAGCTCTCTGTTTTACACTAATGACAGTTACCAAAAGAGTTGGTTTTGCTGATCAAAGGATTCTTTCCTCAACCATAAAAAAGCAAATCACATTCGAATAACTATGGCTTAAACTTTACTTTAAAAATCTCCAAATAGGTTTTTCCAAAAATCTGTATAAAATATTACATTAAAAAGTGCACATGAACCAAGACATCAGAAAGCCAAGTTTCAGAAATTACTAGGGCCTAATTGCTATAAGCCACTAAAAGATCATTGTTTGGGGAAATATTCAGGAGAGCCTCTAAACATACAAACATTGGGAAAAAACTTATTTCTATAGCACATGAAAACTTACTCAGGTTTTGCCTAATAACTTAATCAAGAAGATTTTATTTATTTTCTATATGCAGCAGCGAAGACTTAAAATTAGATTTGTTTCAGAAAACTCAAAAATAGTATTAATTATGAGGATTTAGCTTCACAATTTCCATTAAAATTAATGACACATGGGGATTTCATATCCCACATACAAATACTGAAAATGTGCAGGTTTAGCTCAGACTGCCCTTGAACTTTGATCTTTTACACAAAATTTACAGTAGTAAATGGATTCTGATCTTTATATTCTCTGATTATATTCTCTCCTTCAAAATGGATTCTGATCTTATTTATAAACTGTCCATTCAGATAAACAAACGATTGTGTATGAGGCTTTCAACTCTTACAAACAATATATTTTCTCTTTGTGTCCTCTATTACTTCATTTTTGGATTTCAGACAATATGTTCAGGTCATTGCAATTTAAAAATCAGCAGAAATGTACTTACAGCTAATTCCTCTGGGTGAGGTTGAACTGAAGTGGTCCTTCCAAATAATCTGATTTTGCAGTGAAGCCATTTTAAATAGAGAAAACTGTAGGGAGGGGGAAGAGGTGGGCTTGTGTTTGTTCGTGTTAACAGCAATCTGAGTAGTCAATTGCTGATGCTTTTATGAGAAAGTGGTTCTATGAGGCAGTTTGAAAACGGGGTCTAAATGTCAGGAAAATTCAGTCTAATGATAGTGTGCAATAGAATCCTATACCTCCTCTGGAGTCTTCTAAATGAGATTCTCCCCATCATATCTGCTCAGATACCCAAATTTCTGATTAACTTATTACCTCTGTTGTCTATCCATGATCTCAGCAGTAATTGCTTTCCAGCGTTTATTTAACCCCGCCAGTTTTTCCTGCAGGAAGCTCCCATCTGTAGTGGAGAGTTTCTGTATGATTCCTTCCCCAGTTCTGTTCAGTGTTGAAAAGCTGGTCTGATGACTGCTGACTCCTTCTTCAAGTTCCTGTCACAAGTATGAAAACCATGCAGAATTTTATTACTGACCTAAACTGACTTTGATTTATGGCTTATAACATTGAGAATGCATCCTGGCTGCATATTATTTTACCAAAAAGAGCATTTTAAACTACTTTACATCAACAATCTGCAGCTTTAAAAGAATGATTAAATGCTTGTTATTAAGTCTAGGCCAACTTGCAAATAAATATAATTTAAAAAAGACTCATGCACAATTTGCTATTGAATACAACTGAATATAAAGGAACTGACTTTAAATGGTTAGCATTAGCATTTACATTCATGCCTGTTGTTTTTAAGTGCTACATTTTTCTTTTCGTTTTTTAAGATTGCCCACAGATTGTGACTTTTCACCAGTTCTTCTCCGAACTTGTGGGCACACTGTAGTTGTAACCTTACAACACTTTAGCAAGGATAATTTTGGCAATGCTGCCATGATCTGCAGATATTACAAAAAAATCCAGGCAACTGAGGGAAGTCAGAAAAAGTCATGTTCAAACCTTAACATATCCCTATCAGCTAGAAAAAGCTTACATTATTAGTACAGATCTCTTTGCAACTAGAACAGAACAGACGATGATTCAAGGAAGAGAAAGGAAATGCCCTAGAAGAAAACTCCCAACAGCACTAAGAACAAGAATAAAATACAAGCAATACTCAGTAGATCATAAATTTCTCCTGTAAAACACAGGTATTTAACATTTGGATTTCTAAAATATAGACACGTGCACATTGCTAAGAGTATTTTTTTTGTTTTGGGTTTATTTTAAAGTTATGCTTTAGCCTCTTGCTTTTACAAAATTAAATTCAGATTTTATCTAAACAGAAAAATTGCTTCCCCTTTCTGATGATACATGAGAAGAACCAGGAAAACATAATTTGAAGAGGCAAAACTAAAGCAAATAATATTACATTTTTCTTTTTTTCTGGAGTCTTTATACAAAACAGTTTTATAAAAACAAAACATTTGTGCTTGCTTTCTACTCAGAATGGAAAACTAAACCCTGCAATGGCCAATTATAAATATACTAATTATTTTAAAAAGTATACCCAATTAAGGAGTACAGTACACATTAATTCTAATATATTTTAAAATGTAGCCAACTGAACCTATATGGGGGGGGGAGGGGGAAGAGGAGGGAAATCAATAGAAGACAGAAAAGAGGGCTTATGTCCCTAACTCCTGATTAAAACTTTTACATTTATAATCTAATTTAAAAAAAAAAAAAAAAACAGCTGAAATTACAACCAGAAAAACAATTTCAAGTTACACACAGACATATTTTCCTGCAAAACTTTAGAGGACCACCACAATTTCAAGCATATATTTTTATGCATGGGCAGATTTGAATTTTTGGCTCAAATCCATGCTAAACTTTTGTCAGCTTTCCTGTCCGCTGACCGAACGCCACATACCTGTTGATGCATCCCAGCGGTCTCCAAATCCAGGCTACCATCTGGAGTGTGGGCATCCGCCAGTAACCCTTCAGCTTCTGTTATCCACTGTGTGAGGTCATTGAGATCGCAATGGAACTGCCTCCAGTCTTCAACTGCTCTGTCAAAACAACTGTTGGGGAACAAGAAAGGGTTTCAAAATTACCTAGATTGTTTCAGGGAAAAGAGATGGGCTGACCGGTTTATATTTAATATTAAGACTAGTTAATTCATAACAACTTGTCCTGCAAAATAGAAAGGCCTGATATATTACAGTTAAGTAAGTCTTGTACACTGAACAGTTCCTGTCATTGCACTGACTGCAAAAGCCAACCACACAAACCATCACTGCCTTCTAAATTGAAGGAGCTGAGGGCAGGCTGAAGAATATTTGGTTTCCATTACTGGGGAAATAAAGATTAATTAGCTGCAGCAAAACTGGTCTGCAGAACAATTTTTTTAAATGGTTCATACATCAGAGGGCATGAAAAATTAAATATGATTAATTGCTCAGCTTGGTTTTTTTGCTCACAAAACCATGATTTCCTCCTGCCAGAAGACTTAAAAGAGTGAAGCTAATCTTCATCACACTGCACAGATTGAGAGTGTTACCACTCCACTTCAACTGGATCAGAAAAAGGCCTGCATCCAGTAGGTCCCACAGAACTTATTACACAATAAGTTTCAATACATTTTACTTTTGCAGCATCATATTAGTGTTAAGTTTAACTTAACAGGCAAACATTTTCTCTGCCATGCAAAAGGTCAAGTACAGTAGTAGTATATGTTTTCATACTAGCTAAATGGACAGGGACAGTAGGCTGACAAACAAAGGAATTTATTTATTTATTTTAACAAAACCAAGAATATACTCTTAGCCAGGCATGTGACTTTTATAATTTGTTGAGTGCTGACAGTATTTCTGCACTGTGTAGTAGATAAGATCTCTGACCCCAAAGGATTTACAGTTCATGTAAGACAGACAATACAGAAGACACACAACACACTGATGGACTAGATCATGTCCCACTTCAAAATAGTGCCTTTTGTTTGCCTTTATAAAATATAAAACAGAGGGCCAGATATCCTCAGCTGATGTAAATCTGCATAGCTACATTAATGGATCTGAAGTTGAAGATCTGGTATGAGTTTAAGAAGGCAGTTCATTTTTAAAAAGAGAAATTAAGACATGGTACTAGTTTGCACAGTAGGAGCGTGAACCATTTTTCCATAAATTTCAACAGGAGTTGGATCTGGAGTTCCACTAAAAAGGAAAACCTCATAATGCTTATGTATACTTGTCTTTAAGTCATGAGATACCAAACCCTACAAATGTGAATCAATTTTAAACTGCGAACACATAGCATCTTTTTACCAATCTCAAATTTTTCTTTGGTTTCACACACTAATATATGTTTAATTCATCCTTATATTTCTGAAATCATTGATTCTGATTGGCCATCTGTGTAGACAGATTTGGAGTTCCTGTATAAGTTCAGATATAGGTTGATTTAATTGTATCCCATCAGGAAATACCAAATCTAACTTTAATGAGCGAGCCTCATGACCACTGTGCTTCAGTTATTTACTTGCAGTGATGTAAAAAGTTTCACTTGTTGCTGATTGAGATAGATCTCATCTTTGCCAAGACTTGTGCATATTTCCTGGCCTAGATTTTTTTTTTTAAATGTTTGTTTGGCTTAGTTTTAACTATCGAGGTCAGTTAAATTGAGTTGGCTTACATCTTACAATGGTGGAAGGAGGGACTTATCTGGGCTTCAACTTGTAAACATGAATTATTCCCCCAAACTGAAATCTGTAGCATGTAATGCAACCCATTTAGAAAATGAGCAGCATTTAATTTACATACAACTTTAATCTAAAAAGTTTTGCAAACTGAGTATGCTTTAGACTAGATCAGTTGTTCTCAACCTATTTACCCTTGTGGGATGCATATGCAGCTTTCTGTGTATTATGTGGGCAGCATCTACATAATATATATATATACACACTACCTGTATGGCCCTGAGGCTGTCACATGGGCCATGGCTCTGTGCTAATTGGGCCGCAAGCAGCCTGCAGGTTTATGAATCATTGAACTAGGTACAAGCGTTTTTTCTTCAGAGATCACTGTTTATTGTTCATCTTTTAAAAGCCAATGAATGAGAATGCAACACCTTCTGATTTCTTCAAATAAACTGTTATAATATCCCAACAGTAACATTTTAAGAACCATGGGCCTGGTCAGCTTCTTCAAATGGCTCCTTCATATTAGCATATATAGTTAATTTTACATTTAAATTTATTCATCATTAAAAAAAAAATCAAAGAAGGAACACATTGGGAAAGTTTCTTTTTTCACTAATTCCCAATACCTGCTTTGACTTCCCCCACACACCTTAAGAAATTAACCCAGTAAAATGATCCCTACAGCTAAATGGGAAAACTAGTTCTCTTTTATTGCCAATGTGCTTTTTGGAGGCTTAGAAAATGAACACATTTGTCAGGGGATATTATTACCTCATGTAATACTTAGTTAACTTAATATTTAAATGGTTATTCAAACAATACAGTGTTATTTTAAAATACCTTTTTGTCTCATAAATAAGTGACATTCATTATTTGTTTGCATGACTTTTTTTAAAACCTTATCAACCTTTAAGACTTCCATTAATTAATATAATCTGTCTCATGAGTAACCAGTTTTGCTTTTATTCTCCTTCCATTGCAAAAATTATACCTATCTATAACTCATGGGTAGACCAGAGATTTATATAAACTGTTCTGTAAAAGAACACACTTAATGCTTCTATTTAAATAAGAATTTAATGAGCTCCCACATTTTAACATTCTCATTTTGTATTAACTCTTCAGTTACAACAACATTTGGACTGTCCAGAAAAAAGTTTACAGAGCTTTGTGAGCACACCAACATTTTCACCCTGCTCTGAACAGAATACATATAGCTAGTATATAGTCCAAACCTAGTCTAACGGAATTTGCTTTTGCAGGTAGTTGAAACAACTTAAGTCCAGGTCGAGGCTCTCTCACTAAACTTGGCTGTTGCTAAGTTTCCCTGCAGAAAAAAACCCAGTTACCTATACAATAGCTATTGTTCTTCAAGATGTGTTGTGTACATATGCATTCCACTGCAGGTTTTCATGTGCCTAATACACATTGGAGACTTTTGACAGCAGTACCACTAAGCAGTGCATGATGCGCCCCTGCTCTCCTCATGCTCCAAGTTTAAGGCATGTCTGCCTCCTCCCTTTCTGTTCCTTCACCCCACTGCAATGTGTGTAGTAGAAGGGAAAGTGGGAGGGTTGTGGAATGTATATGTGCACAACGTATCTCGAAGAACTGCAGTTACTGTACTAGTAACCATTTTTTCTGAGAATTCAACCCCATGCCATGAGGTAGAGAGATTGAAAGTTGGGATGCAAAGATTTGACCTGATTCTGAGACAGGAGATCCTTGATCAGAGATAAGTTATCAGTGACCAAATGGAGAGCTGATGTAGGTCCATGAACCAATATTGTCTCAGCCACGCCTGGACCATGAGGATTAATGTTACTTTGTCTCTTTTCAGTTTCCTGAGTATCCTTGGAATGAGAGGAACTAGAGGAATGCACAAAAAGATGACAAATTACTAGACTTTGTTCCCAGCGTGACCAATAAGCTTGTGTCTGAAGCTGACCGAGATGGACCCCCAGCCTTTGGTAGATACATCTGTTACCAGAGTCATAGCTGGTTCTGGGGAGAGAAATGGAACTTCTTTGCACTCACATTAAAATATTCCTATAAAATCAAACAGACTTACCACTTCTGATCATTGTACATCCTATTAATTCTGTCCCACTCTGCATTCAGCTGTGTTAGTGCATCTCCTACTTGAATCGCTTCAGGTCCAGATGCTTCCAGTATAACATCAGGTTGTTTCTCATGAATGACTGCAATCTGGTCCCCAAGTTTGTCCAAAACATCTTTTATATTCTACAAGCACAATGATGGCACCAACCCATTAGTAAAGTCAACACCAGCAGGAAACAAGAATAGTCAATAGCCCCTTCAAAAAACATTGTGAATATTGACAGTTGAACACTCAGAAATGGAAGACACTGGCTATCATGGGAAGAGCACCAACAGTTCATAAATTAACAGAGAAAAATGGTTTTCAGTTGCACCTTTTTAATCTTCTATCCTTTCCACAAGCTTATAAGAGGACAACATATATATTTACAGCCAAGCAGTTTTTAAGTTAAAGGAACAAGAAATATTAGAATGAACTTCACTTTTTCTCTTCTTGAGCAAAGATTGCACTTGCAATACACTGAAGGTTAATTTTTCCTTTTTCTTCCTCATCTCATCAAAACTTCCTTTGAAGTCTCATAAGAAAAGGGGTAGTTTAAATTACTCCCTGCACAATTTCTGACATACCCAGAACTGCATTAAAGTAATGTGAACATTTTAACTTTAAAGGACAAAAGGATTTCAGAGTTAATACTGCCAATTCCAAAACATATTGCAGTATTGTGTCTAGATTTTCCAGAACCTTACAGAGTTCTGGCACTATTCTGAGACTTCTCCATGATCTAGATACAATGGAATGTGGATGAAATAGCAGAATTTATCAATTGTAGTTTCATCATTTCCATAAAATTCCACACACTTCTGCATGCTATTTTTCTTCCAAAATGTATTTTAAATAATCTGAGATTGTCAAAAAGAAAAATGTGTGGGACACTATTACCTAAAACTATGATGAGTCTTTTTAAACCCATGCAGTATTACTATCATCACTGGAATTCCTCCTCTGTGGGTGCACATATACAGAAAGGAGGGAATAGGGACTGAAAACAGCATGATCATCAAAATGGATCAAAACACCCCACCCTGACAAGGCATGATGTTATAGTTATGTGTGCTTTTGAAAACCTTTGGGTGAGCAATAGTAATTGCTTTTCTCAGTGAAACAGTTCAGCTATTTTAATTCTCCATTGCTCCAAAAACTAATAAATAGTACTAGTCCAGGAGTCCTCAGACTGTGATCTGTAGAGCGCTGGTGAGTCACATGTTGCTAGCTCTTTCTCCTTGTTTCCAGCTGCTTTTAACACACTTTGCAAAGAAATTACAAAGAAGCACCGAGACATGTATACAAGCAGCAGGCAACAAGCAAAAGTAGCAGTCAGCCTAGCTACCTCTGTTAGGGGACATCGCTACAAAGGGAAGCTTGTGCAGTGAATGGGAAACATCAGAAGGCAAAAAAACATGCATGGAACAGAGACGTATATGTGGGATGAGGAATGAAATGAAAAATAAAAGGAGACCAGGTATAAGTTTAAAAAACTTTCAAAGTAAATGGGACTTAGACCTCCTGAGTATCTAATTCACTTCTGAAAATGGACTTAGGTGCTTCGGAAAATTTTACCCAGCAAGTTACTTTTTCAAAAACAAAAATTAATGAAGTATGTGAGTAGTCCCATTGACTTCAATTGGGATGAGTTATGTGCTTAGGTGCTGAATTGGGACAGGAGTATTTTCATGCTTAAAGTTAAACATGCGGTTTGCTTACTCAAACCTTATTTGTAATAATCTCAGCTATGACCAAATACTTTCCTAGTACTTTTCCAAATAAGTAATGGCTGTGGTTACTACAGGGATACGTGTATGAAATCATGGTTGAGACAGTGGAAGGAAAGTTGACCCATTAGGCACTCTCTCTTTAAATAAGGTGTTGATCACACTATGAAAAAAATTGGAATCCCTGTAGCAGTCAACATTTTAAACAGACAACTATTAAATTTCACTGAAAGAAAACAACCAACCACTTCTCACATCTCTACTTTCCATATCGAACTTGAGTGTTCGAAATTGAGAGAGAAAATATGCACTGACACGTGACAGTTACCAATAACAGCTACAGTGAGAAGGACACAAGTAGGATTTATTTATTATTTTCCACAAGATATATATTGAACCGGTATACTACACACGCTGAAAATGTAACCACTGAATCATTTCATGGTTTTCATCCCTTTTTGTTGCTCTTTTTGCAATACAACACTTGGATTTGCAATACCTTCAATGAATCTTCCTGCATAGAGAAGTCCTCATAGACACCAGTATTCAGCTCTGGTGCATTCAGCAACAGTTCAACATCAGCCATGGCCAGCAAAACTCTGTTAATTTCAACAAGGTATTCAGTAGGGAAGGGAGAGGCCCTAATTCCTGATGGATAGTTGCCTTTTAACCTCAGGAGTGGGATTGCCTAAAGAAACATAAAACGTCATTTAATTATTTATTTCTTCTCAATTTAATACATTTTGGAAAAAGGAAAATCCTAAACAAAAGGCTACTGTTACAAATAAAAAATTTCTACTATATTCAGAGTAGGCATTTTCTAAATTAAAAACAAAAAACACCAGAGTTCTTTCTATCCTTTTCAAAATTACCCAATCCCACAGAGGGCCATCAGGATTATACCAGCAATTAATTTATTTATTTTTTAAATCCTTTAAAAAAAAAAAAAAATCTTTTAGTTCTCCCACCTTCATTTTTATACCTCATGCCAAAAGTTATAACACTTTTTCTCCCTGGACTCATATTTACAGGAAACAAATGGAAACAAAAGATAGTCTCTGCTTTCTTGGTTGTCAGCACTTTACTGAAGACAAAATAGAGTTGTAAATTTACTCCAGCACATCCCACCATTTTTCCTCCCCCAGTCTTCTTAGCACTTTTTGCTCCCAAAAGTATTTTTAAGTATCCTCTCATACGTCTTAAGCTTTGCATGGGATGACCAAGACCCTACAAAGATTTAAAAGCATGTGAGCACTTTTCCAGCAATATTCTTGCTGAAAGATACTTACATGGTTTCCAGCGTCATAGTTGGTGCCTCACTTTCCCTCATAATGCCAAAAAACTGTGAAACTGAGTGCCATGTTTGTATGCATACAGCATCCACTGTATCCATTTTGCAGCCACAAGAGATTAGCAACTTCTGGGGCCTCTGGAATCATCTGATGTGGTTCCTAAAGACCACAATCTGTATGGGTGAGTTCCCAGTTAGTAGATAGGGAAGTACTGGAGGTGGTAAAATGTGCCTTTCTTCTATGGCATGATATAGATGACATAAGTGCACTGGAGAGTTCCTGGAAATTAGCTCCTAAGTTGCATTGTTGCCATGTCTGGCAAAGACAGTAGTCACAGGTATATAAAACAGATTTTCTGTGGGCTGAAACATCTGGAAAGTTTCCTGTTTCAAAAGCTTGTTAATGGACAGAGGACACTGTGTCCTGAAAACACCAGAGCTTTAACATCAACCATAAAAATTAAAATCTTGCAATGAACATTCTCTGCTTTACCTGGTATATGTAGAACACGCTATCATGGTTACAAGAAGCAAATGAGTTGACAACACTGCATGATGGCACAATGAGTATCAGAACTCTATATTATTTGTAAGTTCCTTTGTGTTTTGAGCAAATGGCTTAGTAAGGAAATTGGAGAGGAAATGGAAGAGTTCTCTCTTTAGGTAAGAGGCTGTACCAGTTTACTGAAGTGCCTACAGAACCAGTGTCCTATTTGGACTCCAATTCGATGCCAAATCTACTTGTATCTTTTAAAATATAGAACAGTACTTTGGGAGCAGCTGGGGGGATAGAGGGTGAAGTGATGCTGAGTGTTATCTTCTAAAAAGTGTTTTTTTTAATGACAGCAGCAAGAACATTAGTAACTTCAATGACTTTAATCAATCACCTCCACTGAATTTTGTAGACAGTGAATAGATCACTCTTAGTACCAACATTAAGTGTAGCATGCTGCCAGTTAACATGATGGTAGAAACACATATCAGAAGAATTCATCTAAATTTTCATCCTGTGTCTACCACTCTATATAGAAACCATGAGAAAAATTCAAAGTTACTCTAAAATTCATAAAAAGCAACAGAGGGTCCTGTGGCACCTTTGAGACTAACAGAAGTACTGGGAGCATAAGCTTTCGTGGGTAAGAATCTCACTTCTTCAGATGCAAGTAATGGAAATCTCCAGAGGCAGGTATATATCAGTGTGGAGTTAACGAGGTTAGTTCAATCAGGGAGGGTGAGGTGCTCTGCTAGCAGTTGAGGTGTGAACACCAAGGGAGGAGAAACTGTTTCTGTAGTTGGATAGCTATTCACAGTCTTTGTTTAATCCTGATCTGATGGTGTCAAATTTGCAAATGAACTGGAGCTCAGCAGTTTCTCTTTGGAGTCTGGTCCTGAAGTTTTTTTGCTGTAAGATGGCTACCTTTACATCTGCTATTGTGTGGCCAGGGAGGTTGAAGTGTTCTCCTACAGGTTTTTGTATATTGCCATTCCTGATATCTGACTTGTGTCCATTTATCCTCTTGCGTAATGACTGTCCAGTTTGGCCAATGTACATAGCAGAGGGGCATTGCTGGCATATATAACATTGGTGCTGCTAAACCTCTTACAGTTGCCCAAACCACTCAAGCAACTTCTGGCCTAGTCATCATACACTACCCAAATGTACTTCAATTGTCAGTGAGACAAACAGCTCTCCTTCTCCCTTAATATAATAATTCTGTGTTTGATCAACAGCAGTGGCTAAGAAAACACACTTGGGTCTTTCACTCTATGAGCTTGTTAAGCTTAAAGTTGTATTCAATGTCTGGATGTTTCTGGGCACCTTAAACATGTTGTTCAAATTAACTAGAATCCAGTGGGCATAATTTGTGTGGTCAAGAGTAAAAACCACAGAAGAAGCTCAAGTCAGGGCATCTAGCTGTTAAATGAAGTTTATCTCAGGTACTGAACACTTCTAAGGAAGGATGCCAAACTGCAGTGCTAGCACTGTACTGAAACTGGAAACATCTGGGTGCTGCTATGAGACTACTAATTCATGTTATGTCTCAGCCATTTATCATAAACACACAAAAATCATGATGTACAAGCACAAAATTGGCTCTAATGCAATTGAGAGCATAATTAGGGGCTTAAAATAATCATAAGAACGGACATACTGGGTCAGACCAAAGGTCCATCTAGCCCAATATCTTGTCTTCCGACAGTGGCCAATGCCAGGTGCTCCAGAGGGAGTGAACCTAACAGGCAATGATCAAGTGATCTCTCTCCTGCCATCCATCTCCACCCTCTGACAGACAGAGGCTAGGGACACCATTCCTTACCCGTCCTGGCTAATACCCATTAATGGACTTAACCACCATTAATTTATCCAGTTCTCTTTTAAACTCTGTTATAGCCCCCGGTCGCTCATTCTCAGCTTCTGGCAAACAGAGACTAGGGATGCCCATCCTGGTTATAGCCATTGTTGGACCTATACTCCGTGAATTTATCTAGTTCTTTTTTAACCCTGTTGTAGTCTTGGCCTTCACAAGATCCTCTGGCAAAGAATTCCACAGGTTGACTGTGCATCGTGTGAAGAAATACTTCCTTTCGTTTGTTTTAAACCTGCTGCCTATTAATTTCATTTGGTGACCCTAGTGCTTGTGTTATGAGGAGGAGTAAATAACACTTCCTTTTTTACTTTCTCCACACCAATCATGATTTTATAGACCTCTATCATAGATCAAGAATGACCTTTGATGCAATATTACAATAGTGCATAGGCACTATTAGAAAAAACTTCACAACAATTGTGCATATGCCGATTGCGCAATTCTGTCTGTCATGACAGACAGATCTAGAAAATTTATAACCAGTACATGTGCATGCTACTATTTTCAGGGTGTCCCTATGTGTTCATTTTGTTCACATGCTTTATTACTTCACCAACTTTAGTGATTTAATTCTGAAGACATAAATCCAGCTCTCTTCTGCAGCCATGAAGGCCTCCCTGGCCTTGGAACCAGTGTGTTTCTGCTGCAGAAGGAGAGGCAGTCTCTTTGCATCATCTGCAAAACTCAGAGCCTTGCTCTCTGCAGGCTCTTTCCTCAGCAGTGCACAAGGGGTGGGAGAAGAATGGGAATGGACAAATGCCTAAAAGTCGTGTAGGACCACTAAGGTGCAGTAACTCCCATGCTGTGGTTCTGCAGCTACCTCCATGGCAGAGGATGAAGGATGCTACAAATTATTGCAGACGCATGCCAGTATGCACTGGCCAAATGCAAGACTCTGGATTTCATTCAAATGGATAGTTCTTTTGATTTTCTTCCTGTCCTGCTGCATTATAACATACAATTGTTTACCGTCAGGGGGGAGAGAGACCAACACTTACCTGGGGTTTGAACTGCATCTGTTGACATGCAGCAAACTGGGTTTCAACTTGTTGCCAGCGCTGACACACATTGGTGTGCTCTGCTTCCCCAACTGGACCATATTGGGACAGGTTGCTGCTCTTCTTCTGCAAAGCAATGAATTCCTCACGGTGCTGTTCAAGCTCCTGAAGCAGTTCCTGCAGAGTACACCTAATTACAGCGGTCTGCAATCACTGAAAAGTTATTTCCCCCTTTTCACACATCAGTCAATGGGTAAGCACGCCAGAGTGGTGTATGTATATTACTACAGTACTGCTTTGTAAATTCAGCTTTTCCCCTCCTTAAACGTGGAGATGCAGAACAAACAAGGTCTGGGGAAGAACAGTAATTTCTGCCTCACATAATTATATCCCTTGCTACTTGGCTCACTCCAACTAAATCTCATATAAGCCTGGTGTTTTTCTTTTTAAAAAAACCGTAAGCATAGAAGTTTGGCGCCCAACTTTTGTATCTTAAGCATCAAAAAATAAAAAGCAAATCAAACATCAAATGGTAGACCTATTGCCTTGGGAGACGTGACTGGATGAGCTAATTGCCTTTTCCATCACTAATTTCACTGCTGAAAGGGCAGGTTTATTAAACATTTAGACCCATATCCTCAAAGATATCTAAGGAGTCTAACCCTTACTGCTATCAAGGGAGATAAGCACCTAAATACCTTTGAGGATCTGGGCATCTCTCTTTACAAAATACACATCTTCAATATGAATGGGGAATACGCACACAGAGCATATATTTTATACAATAAGGTGCCTCCGTTCATCAAGCTTCCACTGTATTCCCATCTTTGCAAATAAGCATCCTGTTATTCAGGAAAATCCAGCATTTGCCATACACACTGAATTCTGGAAACAGACTTTTTCATTTGAGTATTGAGATTGCTGTGTCAGTTTTACCTGCTCATTTGAGTTAAATCAATTCAGTCAGTGAGTGCACAAATTTGCTACTTAACTACTGCAAAAGAAATTGCTCACATTTAGGAAATCCTGAGGTCTTTTTAAGTAAGATGAATAACAAATACAGAATAAGAGGAAAAATGGAGAGCTTTACTTAACTATGAGAGAATATTACTTAAGAGCCTCTAGTGGTTGTGTCCTGACCCAATTAAATGTCAACACCAGTTTATCAGGAAGAGAACAGCATGGGTACCAGCAGCAAATTCCCTTCCAATCTGTAAAATGAACATTTGTTCATGTCAAATTATTTTCTAAAACTTGGGGTAGGGGAGGGGAGTAGCTAGTTTGAGAACGATGTTTACTTGGTCCTACAGCAGCGCGGGTGCTAGACTTGATGATATCTCAAGGTCCCTTCCAACCCTACATTTCTATGATCTCTGGAAGGGAAGCCAGAGTGGATTTGTTTTGAAGTACATTAAAATGCAGCCTTGTTGTATAATGTCTTGAGATTTTGTGGGAAATTACATTTCCCGGCACTGAAGCAGTTCTTCATCCCACAAGGAGACATGAGACTCTGTTGGTTTACTCTTTTGGGGCTTGCTTCCTCTCAGAAATTATGTGTCAGGAATGCACAATATAGAAGAACCCAGTGAACTGGAAGGAACTCTTGGGTGAATGGTGAAGATCTGAAATCTGTGCTGAGAGGCCCCTACTGTCTTTCCTGTCCAAACCCATTTGGACTCAGTGTCCGAAAGGGATATGGGCAAGGTGAAAGATTAAGATGGCTCACCTCAAGATTAGAAACCTCAGGAGTTCCCTTTAGCTATGAGATTTGTCCTTTGATGGGAAGCCTTAAGAGGCTCTTTGAGGAGTATGAGCGGAGGAGATTCATCCCCTTGGGAATAAGCTGCTGTCTGATATGCAGGGAGATCTCAAGCACACTATGAAGTAAATATAGTCCCATTTTAAGATGGCTTATCTCAGGGTGCCTGCCTCCCGGTGCAGCAGTAAACCCAGATGGGTTATGCATATAGGCAGGAGTGATTAATGAAGTACCTGATAGAGCAACCAGATACAGGTTCGGCAAACTCAGAGTCCATCATTAACATCCCACTGATCCCGCAGGTACACAATAGAAGCTTAATGATTTAAAATGTCCATCTAAAAGGGGATTACCATTAATGTGAAGCCTTAATGTAGCTATCAGGATATACAAAGTAGCTAAGGACAGCAGACCAGCTCTTATAACCTTATTGCATCAGCCACATATGACAACCATGGGACACTGTAACTCTAAATGACATGTATCACAAATATTTCATGCTGTATTGGTCTCATTCGGAGCATGAACATTCCCCATCCCCCTCTTTAATTGGTCCTGGGTTTAAAAAGTTACAGAACAGTTATAAAGAGATTGATTGGTTTTAATTATGAAGTTTCATAACCAGAAATTCAGAACTAGCTTCATAGATTGCCTAACCCCCAAGCTTGTCCAAAAAATTACTTACTGCTTCACAGGGCTTTTCATTGTTATTGCATAAAATATTAAACTAATTGTCATGGCAGCCAAACTATCTTGGTAGGATGAAAAGGAGAAATAAAAAAAGCAAGTAAGGAATTCGTATCCTCAGCATCTAAAAACATGAATTTCTGGACAGAAACTAAATCAATAAATAGTGTTTGAGCAGAAAGTCCTTTCAAATTAGTTGGGAACTTCTAGCTGTTGGGACTCTAGCTATGATACACAATGTAACTCTCATAAGTAATATTTCACCGTTTGTAGTTAAATATTAATTCTCAGACAAAAAGTATCTTTAAAGAATTATGAGGTTACAAAGTGAAGTACTCGGAAGTTTGGACATGACAAAGTGAAAGTTGCTTATGAAACTTTAACTGCGTCCTCTTTTGCATGTGCCTTGATAGTCCAGATTTTTTACATGATCACATACTAGTATTCAAATAATACAAGGCATCAGAATCATACTATTTTATACTACCTTGAGTACACGTGTGTATAACTTTATGCATAATGTAAACAAAATTAGTATTCTCAAGTTTAAGAGAAATTATTTCATATGCTTAATATTTAGGTTTAATTTTTATATTCCACTGAATTACAGAATATATCTTTTTTTTTTTTAGAAAATTAGCACACAATCCAGGACAGATTTATGCACATGTTTAACTTTACACATATTAAGTAGCCCCACAAACTTCAATGAGACTTTATATTGTGTAAAGTTAAGCACACATGTAAGTCTTTGCATGATCAGGGCCTGACATATTAACATTTGTTTAAAAAAAGAGGAGAAACCTAACAAAAATCTTATTCATATTTCCAAGTTAAAATTAACAGAAAATGAATTTATGGGGATTTAGTATGTAATTACTTCTTTGGACCGAAATTTATTCTTAATTGTGTACAAATGTGTTTTTCCCCCCAAAACAATTGGTGTTCAATTGGTGTACAAACCTGTACTTTTAATGGTTTGTTTCCTTTTTCCAGTATTTGGCGTGAATGTACCCTTCATATTCTATTTATGTTACATGCACACATTTTTAACACCATTTATACATGGTTGCATAGAATCCTGATACTGCAAAGAGTTCTCTATGGCACAGTGTTCCCCATGCCAGCAGCCCCATTAACTTCAGTGAGCCATTGATATGCAGCTCATTGGAGAATTGAGACTACATTTACATTTTATAATAATAAATAATATATGGAGATATACCTATCTCATAGAACTGGAAGGGACCCCAAAAGGTCATTGAGTCAAGTCCAGCCCTCTGCTTTTACTACCAGGACCAAGTACTGATTTTGCCACAGATCCTTAAGTGGCCCCCTCAAGGATTGAACTCACAACCCTGGGTTTAGCAGGCCAATGCTCAAACCACTGAGCTATCCCTCCCCCCCTCCCATATACAATAAAGCTATTACACTGTAATAGAATTTAAACAGGACCACACAAATCCAATCAATTCAGTAGCTCCAGTATACCGAGTATAATTCACATCTATGAAGATGACCATAATAAAATCCAATAAAAAAAATAAGGTAATACAAAAATCTCTTTAAATAAATATATTTCAAGTTTTAAGAGATAGATTTGTATGTGTATATTAAAATTGAATGCAATTAGCACTAATGGGCACCACTGAAGGATGGTGGATACATAGCTTTACACCTCTCTTCTCCACTTCCTACAATCCACAATCATCAGCAACTGGATTGCTTTTTCTTCCCCATCTAACATTCAACAGATATTATTCTACAACTCTTTCCTTTTAACACGATTATGGATGCTGCACCATCTCCAGACAATCTAAGAAATCCTAAAAGGCAGAAGCTGTCAGATTGCCCTCTGAGGAGCCAAGATGGCCAACCAGGGAAAGGCTTCCCTTCTGAGACTAGATGAAATTATAGACTGGCTAAAAGTAAGTCACAAGTGAACAAACTATTTTGAGAAAAATATCTGAAAATAAAACAGATCAAAAATATTACTAGTATACATCAAGCTAATTTGCAAAGTTTGGCATCAAGATTAGAGGAAGCTGAGAACCTTAACTAGAGGCAGCACTAAACACTTGTCTATGATAAATATTTATATACAAAATAACAGATTTAAAAGAAAGTTAGACAGGGGTTGCTACTGCTCCCCCAATAATAAGGCAATACTCCAGGCTAATCCAAGACTGACACAAGCCGATGAAACACAATGGAAAAATTAATACAACCCTTCTGGACACATTCCTTACCATGGTAGCATCAAAAGAATATCCCTGAGCCCCAGCACACAATTCTAATATGAAGTTATTTATTACCTCCACTCTTAATTTTTGAACATCTGTATTTACCTGTAGTTTTTGTTCATCTTCCTCTCCATGCAGTCCTGACAGACGGCACTCTGTCTCGTTCAGCCAGTTCAATAGACTGTCCTGTTCTCTCTTATATTGTGAAAAAGCAGGGGAGAGCTCCACCACCTGCCTCCTTTGAAAAGACTTCAGTTCCTATAAGAAAATAGGCATGGGGGATACGCAGTTTGAGAAAAATAAATTGGGAGATGGATTTTACTTATTTATTTTAAATCAAGCTCAGATTCTGTTTAGTGGGATGTGGGGATTAACTAATTATAGCAAGTTCTGATTGGCTCGGGGGACAGATTTAAAAATTCACAAAATCAAATTGCAGAAAAACAAAATTAACTTTGGGGAATATTTTTGAATTTGGGATCACTGAGGTTCAGTCTGTCATTTTTTCTGTATGTACATTAAATATCCTGAAGGCTTTCATCCACTAAACCATGCTATTAAGTGGTCACAATCAGATTTCAAATAAGCTTCCAGAAGTCCACCACGTAGACTGCACCAGAAGTCAGTCATGTTAAAACTCTGAAGTCACACCTTTACATTGTTGTGCCTTGTCTGCAGAAGCAACAGCTGCAAGCGGATCTTCTCCCTCTTGTTGTCCTCCATGGGCCGCTGTAACAATTGCTCTCCACTCTGTAAAACCTCCTCAATCTGGGCTCTCTCTTCATCCATCTAAAATTATAGAAGCTGATGGTCATTTACAGAAAGCCATGTTAGAGTATTCAAAATGGATTTGCTGACTGCCTGAAAGCTAACAAAATTAACACTTCAGTACTGCTAAGCATCCCACTGTCACCCAAAATAAATTGGAGCTGAGAAATTCCAATTCTTCCACAAGCACCAAAGACTAAAGGACATATAACGCCATCGTTAAAATAGATTGAGACAGGATGGGGAGTTCTCACTGCACCAGCCAAAGAGCAGAGTGAGCTAGGTAGAGAGCACAGCTTATCCATGCTAGGGTGAGGAGGAGAAGCTATTCTACTCATCCCCTCATTCTGCCCCAGCCGCTCTACTTTACTGCTGATTTAAAGTGGTTTTCAGTAAAACTGTTGATATTACATATTCATAGAGATATCAACAATTTCCTTTTCACAGAGATCAGTTCAGTTAAAAGACACTGCTGAATTACAGAAACAAAGAAGAGGTGATGAAGCTGTTTAATTCATCCATTCCTCACAAACCTTTTCATCTTCATCACTTGATTCCATGTGCTTTTCCACAACTTTTAACATATTTTGTAAATCACTCTCAAATTTGTCGAGGTCTGCAGAAGCCACTTCAGGTTCTTGGGGTTCTGGCTCAACAGGAAATTTATAAGGCAAGGGTTCCTGACCAACAAGTATCTGTAGCATAAAAGCAAAACAAAAACCACACAAATTAAGGGATCAATCCTGCAAGTTCTGAAGTAACTCATGTAAATGAGACTCTCTGTGTAAGTAATTATCAATACACATGCCTGTCTGCAGGATCAGGCCATAAAACTGTATATTGAACTATTTATTTTCAGAAAAGAAAGCTAACTCGCTCCCTGCCCAAACAAACAGTATTGCTCATCCCTGGATTCAAAAATCCTGAATGAGGTTTCCCCAAAATCATGAGATTTTAAAAATAATTAATTTGGAGTGTTTTCATTTGCATTCTGGTATTTGAGCCTTTAAGGTTCATAATTTCAAGCTATTTTCCATAACCAAAAGGGCAAGAAGCTTAGCTTTCTTTAAAAAGAAAAGTGAGATTCTCATTATATACACGACCATGACAGAAAAACACCAAAATATCATGGGACTTGTAATGAATCGCAGGAGTTGCCTCGCTACAATAACTAGAGATAGCTAGGTAGAATGGTACATGCCAGAGAGTTTCTGCCAATGAATTCCAGCCTGCAGGCCTCTGGCTAGCCTAGTCCTGTGGCCTCTCTCTAACAGAGACTGACAATCATGCCAAGATATGGATTTACCTTATGGTCTACATAAATGACTATTGGATAATAGATTGGTGCCACTTATGGTGACCAGATAGAAAGTGTGGAAAATCAGGACGGAGGGTAAGAGGTAATAGGCACCTAAATAAGAAAAAGCCCCAAATATCGGGACTGTCCCTATAAAATTGTGACATCTGGTCACCCTAGTGCCACTACACCCTTTCACCTATGATCCAATTCAGGATTCATACCCTGCAGATCGGTAGGTGTGACTGGCTACTTACTGAATCTATTAATTTCTGCATATAGAGATTACATAGATTTACATAGAAAAAGAAGTATTTTTGTATATTAAAATGAAGTTATCCCTATGAAGCCATTATTAGTAGTATACACATAAAAAGCCATTTGAATAATGTGTGTGTAATATAAATTAACTTCCTGGTTTTGTGACTCTTTCTTGCTCACCTTAGCACTTTTGATGTGCTGTGATACCTTCTCAAAGTTCCGGTTCAGTTCAGACAGCTTCGGTTCGACGAGTTCACGGCATGACACGCCACGACTGTTCATTAAGATAACGGCTTGGTCCCGCACGTTATCCACTCGGAGACTCACACCATCTAATTCTGATGTCAAACGCTGAGAAGCAAAAGCAGCAGAAAGTTACTGCAGTGTAAAGAAAAATCAACCAGAAAAGCTAACTCAATCTCACATGGAATCAAAAAGTGCTATTCTTTTATAACTCCCTGCTTTAAAAGATTAAGTTTGCAACCTTCACTATTTCTTCCTTTTTGCTCGCTGGCTTTTTCTCAGTCTCATCCAGCAGGGTTTCAGCTTGATAGAGCCAAGTACTTATGTGGGCAACATTCTCATCAAAGATCTCCAGCTGGCTCTGATGATTCTGGAAAGGGAAGCAAAAAATATATCCAAGTAAGAAACACAAAAATATTTTTAAATGTCCCAGGTAGAGAAAGCCTAATGAAATATACAAATGCTACTCACACTTTAGGAAGAAAAACACTGAACATTTTATAGCACTTTTCACAAGTTTCAATCAACTTTATAAACATTAACCAGTGACTCTACACTCTGATGATGTAGGTAAGAGTTAGTGTCCCAGTTTTACAGACAAGGAAATGGACAAAGGAAAGTAAGGTGTTTTCCACAAGGCCACACAATTCTGTAGCATAAACAGGATTAGAATTCAAGAATTCCTGTTTTACATCACAATTTCATCACTAGTCCACCATGACTATCGGAAAGTGGTGCATTTTCCCTTTTTAAAAGGATATTTTTCTCCCCCTGTAGCTGTGTAAGAGACCTACACAAACAAAAAAAGAAGGTGACCGATTCTACAGGAGAAATACTGAAACGGACTGTTGGATTCACTAAGAAAACACATGACAAAAACAGAATATTTCCTCTAACCTTTATCAATTATAGTAATCTTAGATGTTTCATATAACAATACTAGGTAATAACAATTACAAACAAAAATCACATTTTAGTCTGAAGTTGAAGAAATACCTTTTTGTTTATAGCTATCAGTGTTTGGTGTGGTTTTGATATTTTGTTGCCATTTATTCAATTCCTGTACTCTGATTCATCACATATCATATGCATTTCTCACTTCACAGAGAAAGTCATGCAATGAATATCCTAATCCTTCTCCTCTGATTGGGTCACATATTCAGAATTTTTAAACTGTGTGCTAGCAACAGAGACACATGCATCTCCACACTCCCTTTGTCTGATGCTCCAAAATTCCCACTGGAGAAACATAGGATAGTTATTTTCACAGAAGAGGCTTGCACATTATAAAGAAAGAACAGGTGAGGAAAGGGGCGAAAGGGGACAGATAAGCAGGAGAGGGGGCCAAAAGGGATTTCTTTTTAAATTTAAGATACAGATATTGGCCCCAATTCAGGAAAGCATCTCTATTCAGGACAGCACTTAAATTTAAGCATGTGTTTAAGAGCTGTCCTGAGTAGAGATGGACTTAAGCAGGTTCCTATGTGCTTTCCTGAACTGGAAACAGAAACCACCCTCAAAGTATCAATATATTACACAATAACAAGCTAAGCCACTAGGAGCTGGGGGTGCCACCCACACATTGCATTCAGCCTCCCACAGGGTGCGGAGAAAGCAGTATTTTGTATTGCTCGACAAAGATTGTTGCAAGCTGATTAAGAAGCATCACTGGCAGACTTCATAGGGCGAGCAATCGATCCATCTTTGCTTGTTTCTTTTCTTTACAATGCAATGATGCTAAACTCAAGCAATATAGCAACTTACTTAGAAAAGGTTACATGGAACTATATACCACCCTGGAAGTCATCAAATCAATGATTCATTAACTATGTTGCTATTTATTTGTATTGTGATAGCCCTGAAAGGGCCCCAATCAGAATTGGGAGCACATTGTGGCAAGAGCTGTAGAAAAGCATAAAAGAAAGTCTTTGTCCCAAAAGGCTTGCAGACTAATCTGAGGTGGTCACAGATGAGTATGATCGTAATGAGGACAAAAAAGGATGAGGGAAGGTACCTGAAAGTACCAAAACTAGTTGTGGGGAGGAGTTTAGGGAGAGGGGTAAGCCGGGGGTTGCTTTGTTATTTTGGTTTTATTTTATTCTATTCCATAAAATCAACTATTCCCAACTAATGCCTAAACCATTACAGGATACATGATTTCTTTTAGGTGTCACAATAGAGATGGGTCTTGAGGTGACATTTTGATGAGAAGAGGGTAGTGACCTTCCATCCAGATTAATTCAGGGGAGAGCGCTGCATGTATAAGGAGGGCTGTAGAGGATGGTATGGAGACCGTTATGGGATAAGCTAACAAATGGGTGGACAAGACTGGCATCACTGGTGGATCAGAAGAGGCAGGGAGGTGTCACAATAAGGGACTAGAGAGGACAAGTAGGGCAGAGCAGAGCTACGGTAGACCATGAAAGTAAAGACAAAAAGCTAGAACTTAAGTGGTGGAATAGAAGATGCCAGTGTAGGGCTTTAAAAGGGAAGTAATGAGATCTGCGCAATACGCAAACATGATGATGCTGGCAAGGTGCATTTTGAATGTATTGGAGTGGAGTGGCATGTGAGCTAGGGTGACTAGCAAGAAAGAAGTTGCAGCAGCCAGAAAGAAAAGCCTGAATGTTGAAATAAAGATGTACACCCGATATAACACGAATTCGGATATAACGCAGTAAAGCAGTGCTCCGGAGGGCGGGGGAGGCTGTGCACTCCAACAGATCAAAGCAAGTTCGATATAATGCGGTTTCATCTATAACATGGTAAGATTTTTTGGCTCCCGAGGACATCGTTATATTGGGGTAGAGGTGTACTACTGTTTTTATTCATTATGACTAAGCATCACTTCCAATGTAGTGAGTTAAAAATGACAACTTGTCTGTCTGCCTCACGAATTTATGTAGCTCCATCACTGTAACAAGTAGGGACTAGCAATGTGCATTCTATTCCCAAAGACCTTGTGGGGGCCAACGTCTGAAACACATCGCCTCAAAAGAATTTCCCAGCTTCCTCATTTCATAGATCTTCATAACTTCGCTCTCTCTGTCTGCACAGCAAATGGGCTGCCAAAAATCCATCCCCCACTTCCTTTAAGACAATTTGCACGGTGTAAGCTTTACTGTCAAAGTAGATAGAGGACTCTAAACTGCAAATGTTTCCGGGGGGTGAGAGAACCACACACATGAAATATTTTATTCACATTTACCAACAAGGTGTTGCACCAGTCTTCAGTCCAGGTCCGAACTCGACTCCAGCCTGCATTAAGAACACAGAGCTTCTCCTCCAGGGAAACCTCACTGCCTTCCACCAAGGCCTGGAGTGCTGCACTACTCTCTGTGATGGTGTTCAGATCAGCTTTCCTTCTTTCCAGCTCTCTCAGTACATTCTGAAACAAGAAAAACACTTAATAGCAAACCCACCACCTCCGGTGGATCACAAAAGCAAGGTGGCAGTTAATTTTTTTTTTTTAAATGGTTTATTGCTTTTCACCTAAGAAAGGATACACATTCTGGAGGCCAGTTCCAGAGCTTAACTACTATCCTCGTTAGAACGTTTTTCTTAATATCTAACCTAAAATCTACCTTGCTGCAGATTACGCCCATTTTCTTCTTGTCCTACCTTCAGTGGGCATGGAGAACAACTAAGCATCATCCTCTTGATAACATATTGGAAGACTGGTGTCAGGTGTCCTCCCCCCAGTCTTCTTTTCTCAAGACCAAACACACCCAGATCCTCATAGGTCAGATTTTCTAAACCTTCCCTCATTTTTGTTGCTGTCCTCTGGATTCTCTTCAAGTTGTCCACATCTTTCCTAAAGTGTGGGACCCAGAACTTGACTCAGTACTCCAGTGCCAAGTAGAGTGGGAATTACCTCCCACATCTTACATACAACACTCCTGTTAATACACCCCAGAATGATATTAGCCTTTTTTGCAAATTCATCACATTTTTGGCTCATATTCTAACACACACCCAGATCCTTTTCAGCAGTACTACTCCCTAGCAAGCTATTACACATACTATATTTGTGCATTTGATTTTTCCTTCCAAAGTACTTGGCCCTCATCCTTATGAAGATTTCAACTTGTTGAATTCAGACCAAATTCTCCAATTTGTCAAAGATATTTTGAATGCTAATTCTGTCCTCCAAATTGCTTGCAACCCATCCCAGTTGGTGTCAACTGCAAATTTTATAAGATACTCTCCATTCCATTACCAAGTCACTAATGAAAATATTAAACAGTACTGAACCTCAGACTGACCCTTGTGCGATACCATTAGATTCACTGTCAAACTGGGAGAGTGTATCATTGATGACTACTCTGACTATCGTCTTTTAGCCAGTTGTGCACCCACCTTATAATAATTTCATCTAGAACATATTTCCCTAGTTTGCTTATGAGAATGTCATGTGGGACTGTGTCAAAAGCCTTACTAAAAATCAAGATATCTCACATGTACTGCTTCCCCCATCCACTAGGTCAGTAACACTGTCAAAGAAGGAACTTTGGGTTATAAAGAAATATCCAGCAGGGATTTCTGAAGGCAAATCATCCCAAACCAACCTATTATCTTCTAGGGGCTTACAAATTGAGCGCACCAGTATATTTCCATATATATAATATAACTTTATATAAAATATATAAATAAAATATTATTGCACTTCTCTCACACACTCACACACAGTGTAGTACTTTGAGGCACTCAGCCTTCCTTCAGTTCATTAGGTGAATAATTATTTATTGATTAAATTCTATGTTCTCTAACTACAGCAACAAATAATGAAACACAAATAAGCAATTAAGTTAGAAAAATGTGTTGAGTTAATGGAAAACCTGACTGCTGAATAACTATTGCATCAGATATAACATGACTGTATTCTTGCCAATGCAATACTGCAGTTATGAACAAATCAGGGAACTTCAAATAAATTTCCATGCGTCAGTGTGATGCTATAAATCCTTTAATTTAGAATAAATTGAGCTTGTCAGAAAATTTTTCTCCCTTTGTGGAAAATTTCAATTTATTATTGAAAAACCAAAACCCAAAATTCTTCAGTTTGTCCAACAAAAATCAAAATTTTCCACAGAAAGGAGACCAAAAAAAAAATTCCCTTTCCATTGAAAACCCAATTTTCCACCTAAAACAGTTTTGATGGAAAATTTCTGAACAGACCTGTTGCTATGATAGTAATATTAGTGTGTGCATTGATTAACACCGTATTTATTAAGGATTAAGAACTATGTGGGAGACATTATAAGATAGCTAGACATTATTAAACAGCTAATTCTTAATATCTTAATATTGTACTGGCATTTATACAGAATAAATACGCTCATAATTTAAGACATTTGTGATACCACAGATCTGATTTTGCAGTGGTCAACTCCAGTAAGAACTAAGCATCTAACAGGCTAGAGAACAAATGGATGCCAAATTCTTAGTTATTCCCAGATAGAGTCATTATAGTCTTAATGCAATAAAAATAATAATTAATCTAGGAATTACAATTATGCTTGTCAATTGCAGTTGACAAGCAATTCACTTAAAACAAATTAACTTGATTAAAAAATTAATCACAATTAATCAGTTTAAATTGCACTGTTAAACAATTATAAACATTTTCAAATATATTGATTTAAATTACAACACAGAATAAAAAGTATACACTGCTCACTTTATATTATTTTTATTACAAATATTTGCACTATAAGAAAGAAACAAAAAAGTATTTTTCAATTCACCTCATACAAGTGAATCAATATATTTGAAAATGTAGAAAACATCCAAAAATATTTTAATAAATGGTATTCTATTATTACCAGTGCGATTAAAACTGCAATTGTGATTTTTTTAATGTCCCAATTAACTGTAATTAACTTTTTTAATTGTTCGAAAGCCCTATTATAATATAACTTGCTTACTTTAGCCCAGCCAATTTCTGTATCCAGATCAGCAAGCGAACTCTCTGAAGTAGATTTCTGTACTAATTCAGTCTCTGTAAGGGTTAGCCATTCTGACAAAGAGGCAGTTTCTTTCTTCAATTTGCATGCCAGCTGCAATGCATGTTCCAGGTCTTGTTTCCCTTCAGTCACCTGCAGAAAGAAGCCAGCAATTAAAACTCACTTGAACACATAAAATCATAGACTCAGACTCTAAGGTCAGAAGGGACCATTATGATCATCTAGTCTGACCTCCCGCATGATGCGGGCCACAAAAGCTGACCCACCCACTCCTGGAAGAATTCTCTCCCTTGACTCAGCTGTTGAAGTCCCCAAATCATGATTTAAAGACTTCAAATCGCTGAGAATCCTCCAGCAAGCGACCCCTGCCCCATGCTACGGAGGAAGGCGAAAAACCTCCAGGGCCTCTGCCAATCTACCCTGGGTGAAAATTCCTTCCCGACCCCAAATATGGCGATCAGCTGAACCCCGAGCATGCGGGCAAGATTCTCTAGCCAGACCCTCTGGAAAAAGTTCTCTGTAGTAACTTTTAATATTCCATCATTGACACTAATTACCAGCGATGGCACGTTATTGACTTATTGACTAAAATCACTTTATCCCATCAAACCATCCCCTCCATAAACTTATCAAGCTTAATCTTAAAGCCAGAGAGGTCTTTCGCCCTCACTGTTTCCCTCAGAAGGCTGTTCCAAAACTTCACCCCTCTGATGGTTAGAAACTGTCGTCTAATTTCAAGCCTAAACTTCCCCACGGCCAGTTTATATCCATTTGTTCTCGTGTCCACATTAGTACTGAGCTGAAAGAATTCCTCTCCCTCCCTGGTATTTATCCCTCTGATATATTTAAAGAGAGCAATCATATTCCCCCTCAGCCTTCTTTTGGTTAAGGTAAACAAACCGAGCTCCTCGAGTCTCCTTTCTACGACAGATTTTCCATTCCTCGGATCATCCTAATGGCCCTTCTTTGTACCCGTTCCAGTTTGATTTCATCCTTTTTAAACATGGGACTCCAGAACTGCACACAGTACTCCAAATGAGGTCTCACCAGTGCCTTGTATAACAGAACCAGCACCTCCTTATCCCTACTAGAAATACCTCGCCTAATGCATCCCAAGACCGCATTAGCTTTTTTCACGGCCACGTCACATTGCCGACTAAGTCATCCTGCGATCAACCAGGACTCCGAGGTCCTTCTCCTCTTCCGTTACTTCCAACCGATGCATCCCCAGCTTATAACTAACATTCTTGTTAGTCATCCCTAAATGCATAACCTGGCACTTCTCACTATTAAATTTCATCCTATAAAGTTGTCTTGTATTACAAAGTGCCCTGAAAAGAATATGAAGTTCTTTAAACAACTGTTACATCTTACTAGAAAGAACAAAATAACCAATTTCCTCTCGCTAACTGATCAACAGTTGAAACTACATAATACACTTACAAAAAGATCAGAATAAAGAAATGGGCATGTCACTTCTTTATAGCTACTAACTGACAAATGTAACCACTGACTAGGTGATCACTAACAGACTGAAGCTTAAAGCTAAATGAACTCCAATGTAATAGGTTTCAGTGGTAGCCGTGTTAGTCTGTATCAGCAAAAAAAAACAAGGAGTCCTTGTGGCATCTTAGAGGCTAACAAATTTATTCAGGCATAAGCTTTCATGATCCTGCAACTGATTATGAATGGGTGCAGCAGTTTGCCTGCACACTGTCAGTTCATAGACTCGTAGACTTTAAGGCCAGAAGGGACCATCATGATCATCTAATCTGATCTCCAGCACACTGCAGGCCACAAAACCTTGCCCACCCACTCCGATCAGATCCATAACATCTGGCTGAGTTACTGAATTCCTCAAATCATGTTTTAAAGATTTCAAGTTACATAGAATCTGCCATTTACACTAGTTTAAACCTGCAAGTGACCCATGCCCCGAGCTCCAGAGGAAGGCAAAAAAAAAAAAAAATTAAACAGATCTCTGACAATCTGACCTGGGGGGAAATTCCTTCCTGACCCCAAATATAATGGTCGGTTGGAACCTGGTAGGTTTTCAATTTCTCTGACCATCCTAGTAGCCCTTCTCTGCATTTGTGCAGTTTGAATTCATCTTTCTTAAACATGGGAGACCAGAACTGGACACAGTATTCCAGATGAAGTCTCACCAGTGCCTTGTACAATGGTACTAAGACTTCCCTGTCTACTGAAAAACACCTTGCCTGATGCAGCCTAGGATTGCATTAGCCAGTTGCAAGACCTTAATTTGAAACTCTGAAATAAAAACTACCACTGCTCCTACATGAGTATTTAAGAAAAGGCAGAAGATATATGCCCTAGATTATATGGTATATATTTGTCACTCTTCTTACCTGTGCACCCAGATCATTATAAAGAAATTTTAGTGCTGTGAGATGTTCATCCATTCCTTTGGGATTGTCTGTTTGCTGTTTCTGTACAATTTGCCTTCCTGTCTTGATTACAGTCTCCACCTCAAGCTTCACTTCACTTAGAGTTTTATACAGTTTCTGAAATCAGAGAAAAATACATTTTAGCTACATTTTAGATTTTGTAGGTAACTGTTCCCTGGGATTGTTAAGAACTTGGACATCACAATGCACATAAATGCTGTGTATCATCTTCTTCATGTCAAGTAGTAAGAAGCAAAATGTTTGATCACAGATCAATTCTCAAATTTCAGATGATCCATTTTCTGCTTTATTATTAAACCTAATATTCATAAAATTTACTCAATTTCATAATTTATTGTATATCACCATCGAAGGAGTTAGCAAAGATTTCCGATGATCCATGCTCTTTTTTACATAAGATATTAGAATTAAGCTAAAATGAATACTTGTCTCTAAAGTGCATGTTGCCTCCAGAACATGAGCAACAGCCAGGGTGGGGAATTTTGATAAGTGTTGTACCACTTATATCCTGTAATTAACAGTGCATTACCCTTATGACTACATATTTTCCACTCAAAAGTATTACAACTTTTATCCAAGCCTTTACCTAGTAACAGTTCTGTTTGTATACTGTGGCAAGTTATACTAGCATTTACTTTAATCAGGATACAGAACTAAGCAAAAAATCCTAAGCACGTCATTTTAGAGAAAGAGAATGTTATATATGGGTTAAAAATAAAGATTTGGAAAAAAATCCACCAATAAAAGTGCTTTACCATACACTTGTCCAAGTGACCCTGGATTACATCGGGGTCAGTATCCTTCACATCCAAAACATGGAGTTCTGCCTTTACACTATCCAGTACCCGCTTACAGTCCAACATGCGCTGCTCAAAATTGGCTGGTTTCTGGAAAAGTTGATACTTTGTGGATACCTCCCGGAGTTTCCTCTGTTTATAAGAGCACCAAAAAGGATCATTTTACATTAATATCTGAGGTTTGAAACAATGTTTAAAGCTTCTCCCTTCAGATTCCATTTCATTTTTCTTTTATCATAATTAAACAATGCATTGCATGAGTATGCCATTTTCTGAGTACAATTTAACATTACATTATCCATCCTAAATTATCTTTCTTCTGCAGCACAACTGACCTCAGACTCTACCACACATACTTCCAAAGTAACCATTCCAATTAAAAGGAAAAAAATCCCTTCTGGCTCTGTGCATTCCAGTCTATGAAACTTAAGGAATTAACTTATTTGTTAACTCCTTCCCCTGGTTCTTTCAACTCCCCATTTAGACCATGTACATGCATCCACCATTTATTTTTATAACCTGGTTGATTGCACAAAGCGATTTGCAGGTGGACAAAAGTGGTTTACAACTGGACGCTGACTGAGCCTAAATTCATGGCTGGGATTTCTTTACCTGCAGGGCATCCAGCTGAGTTCCGCCACGAGGGGACCTGCATTCAGCGGAAGCTGCTGACAGTGACCGTGCATTTTTCTTGAGCTCCTCCAAGGTGGATTCATGAACTGTGATTTCTGCTTGAATTTTCTGCCAATATGTAAAAGCATGGGGGAGATAAAGGATACTAAACCCTTAGGGTATGTCAGATATCAAACTATATATCCACTCTGAAAAGTGTATCATAAATACTATGAAGTCGATGCTGACTTTGATGACTGCTTGCTAGGTTGAATGCCATTATGTCCATTACAGCGGCTATTCTAATGCATCCTTCCCACACAAACAGAATATGCTACTCCAAGGAGTAATCTATCATCATCATCATACATCAGAAAATCTTATGCAGTGAAAAAGCTCTGCTAGAATACCTGGGCTTCCTGTGGCATCTGGAAGGCATCTATTCTATCAGTCAAGTATGAGGCCAACTGTCTATCCAGCTCTGCTAAGTTTTCCTGCAAGACCTGCAGCATGTGGTCATTTTCCCGCATGGCCTGAAGCTGCTGTTCCAAGGCAATCTGCCTGCTCACTGCCTAAAGGGGAGAGAAGTATAAAGAGGAGATGTTCTGCACCAATATTTTTAAGCTTTGACTCAGAATATGAAAAATAAATTCACACACAAAATAGTCATGAAAAGGAACTCTACATAGCATTACCTTCTGAAACCTGGTGTGCGATTTATACCGCTAAATTGATGATAAACAAAAAGAGTAACACAGAAGGGAAACTCATGTTAGGTCTGAGTTATTGAGTTATTTTTTAATCATCAGTAAACAGAAGCAAAGTAGTTTCATACAGCTGTGTTTCATGAATTGGATAGTACAGGATTTGGGGAAGTTTGTAACATGCATCAAAAAACATTTCTCCTTGACTAGTATACAAACATATTTCCTTTGTGAATAATAAACTCTCTTCCCAATTCTTTTTCCATCTGATCAAGAACAAAAAGGGAATGTTACCTGTAGAATCACTCCTCACAAACGAATGGCAGTGCTGGTTCCCCTACCACCAGCATACATGCACACAAGAAAGAAACACCTACCTAACTTCCAAATGACCACACTAGCAAGTATCGTCAATGCAACTACCAGGAAAGAGGGTTATTTGGAAACCAATTACCAAAGTGAAAAAAAAAAAAAAAATCTAAGAATAATATTGACATATTAAAAAAAAAATAGCACATCCCCACACACCGTTCCAAGATTGGGCAGCCAATTATCCAAATACACTGGATATAGACTATGCTTCTCTGTCCTCAACCCAGGCTCCTATTTGAAGGGTATCTGATTATGATGAGTAAATTTAATAACCGGAGATGCAGCTACCATTTCACTGTCAATTATATCTATATCACATATTTCAAGACTAGAAGGGACCATTGCGATCATCTAGTCTGTTCTCCTCTATAACACAGGCCTTCACCAACATAATTCCTATAAGCATATATTTTAGAAAAGCATCCATTCTTGATTTAAAAATTGCCAGTGAAGGAGAATCTACCACAACACTCGGCAAATTGTCCCAATAGTTAATTACCTTCATTGTTAAAAATTTACACCTTATCCAGTCTGAATTTATCTAGCTTCAACTTTCAGCCATTGGCTTGTTTTATACCTTTCTCTGCAATACTGAAGAGCCAATATTATCAAATATTAGTTCCCCAGGTAGATACTTTTAGGTAACCAAGTCACCCCTTAACCTTCTCTTTGATAAAGAGATTGAGCTCCTTACTATAAGGCATGTTTTCTAACCCTTTAGTTAACCTCATGGCTCTTCTCCAACTTACCAACATCATTTTTGAATTGTGGACACAAGAACTGGACACATTATTCAAGCAGTGGTCACACTAGTGCAAAATACAGAGATAAAATAACCTCTCTACTCCTACTCAACAGTCACCTGTTTACGCATCCAAAAACTGCATTAGCTCTTTTGGTAACATGTCAAAAGACAAGGAGAAGAAAAAGAGACTCCGACTTTAAGATCAGTCTGACCTCCTGCAATGGCTTCCTCACATACTTTATTTCAGTTTGACTTTGTTTTAATCATATTCGAGAATAAAAATGGCAACCATTCATGTTCTTTCAGTGTTAAGGAAAATGTGCATTGTAGTGCCAGAAGCATCTCTCTTTTGCTAGAATATAGGATAGTGAAGAGGAAAATTAATCTGGAGTACTGGGATGAACTCCATTTCAAAGAGCATTTTAAGTTTTGAGGATGAAATATCTTCCATTTTGTCACAACTATTTGGAAAATGAGGTAGCTTTTCCAAATAATAATGAATTAATAGAAACATAAATTATCTTGTATCTGGGTCTTATGGCGATTTTCTAAATCAAGTATTCCTGACTCCATTGTGAACACTTTTCTGTATTATTGCCTTTCAGTCTTGTGTCCATGATTTGAATGGCCTAACCATAATAATTTTAGCTTTTGTTCAAACGCATTTGAGTGCACTAAGCTGACTGTGACACTTAAAGGCTTCCTCCCACCACGCCCCCAAATTCTTACCAAGTGACTCAATTCTTCATAGCGGGCATTGAAAGCCTCCAATTTTTCACTGATGATGTCATCAAGAATCCCTCCATCAATCAACGTCTGACCAAGCTCCCGAATCTGGGTTCGATTATCAGCTGGATGACGCAGGACAGATTCCAGGGACTAAACAATGGAGAAAAACAATTGTTAGGAGCAGAATTCTGCTTTGTTTTTAGAATTCAAATTTTGATTGTATGCACAGCACTTTTTATACTCCAAATGTCCTCTAACAGAATGAGTTAGGTACTGCTAGTGCAGTGACTGTAGAGGGCAAGTTCAACAATCATTTTTTCAACAGGTAAGTCACAGCACTTATTTTCTATTCACAACTATTCCAAAATGAAGGCTACTGGGAAGACTTAGCAATTTATAGGGGGCAGAAAATAACATGCAACTGTATCTCTAAATGATACAAAGTACAATAAAATTACCAGGAAGGCTAAAGTTTTTCTTTTCACTGGTTATCTTTACAATTATCTATACTGTAGATTTAAATAAATGATATATTCATTTGACATAGGAAATGAAAAGTTCAAAATAAATTTTTTTGTCTTCAACTGAGGTTTATTTAGACATTTCTTAACAGAGCTATATGAAAAGTCACCAACCCAATAGGATGACTAATACCTCAAGAGCTTCATTGACAGCATTCAATTTATCAGGCAGATTTTCTGTGCTTTGTACCCTTTCCTCCAAAGAGTTTAGCCAAGCGGTTTCTAGGTCCAGATACTGAAGCAGCTCAACCCAACAGGACCATACCTCCTAAAGGTAATAGGAAAACTGAAATTAGCCTGAAGAGCATTTATTCAGATGCCTATGAGTGTTCTAAGTGTGAACAGATTTGCTTACGACACTTAGAACAATGAGCACTATTATTCATAAATGCAACAAAATTCAGACACACATTACAGGTTCTGTAGGTTAGGTTCTGGAGTTGGATTTTTATTTTTTTAATTGGCTCCTGGACACACAAGAATATTTAAAAAAAAAAGTGTTTCATAATGTAAAGAATCTAGATATCTGCAAATCACGTAATGCAACATATGAAATTTACCTGCAGAATTACTATATACACTCAGATTATCACACCATACAACTCATCTTTCCTTTGTAAAAATGACCACATTTACGCCTATCCCACACAAACCTATACTTATTTCAGTTTTATTATTAGAGTTACATGAAAAAGGATAAATAATAGTGTTGCTCTGGAGATTCTTTTTGCCATTTTGGAAACAGTGGCGATAGATAACAGAGCTGTGTGACAGCACTCCTTGGCTAGAGAAATGTTTATTGTAATACAATCTGTGGGCCTAGTTACTGGACAGAGTATAAAAGCAAAACTAGGTGGTTCCGTGTGGATTCCAGTAACCTACCCCTGAAGAAGAAAAGCGACAGCAAACTCTCTGTACACAAAGGATATTGGATTTAATGATGAAACCTCACATTTTAAGTGTCCATCACCATCTTTTTCTTGTGCCTTTTTCCTGAGTTTTATTAATTTGAGAGCTATGAATCATACCTCTAAAGTGTGGCATTTCCCCCGGATCCGATTACACAGTAGTTGGTAGTTCTCCAACACAACGTTAAGTTCGGATGTCAAGTGCTGACCACCAGATGGCACTTTTGCAGCTAACACCTTGATATTGTCTTTCAAAATCTTCACGCGCACTTCTTTCTGCAACACATCCTCTTTCGCTCTCTAGTCAAAAAGATGTATTACTTGATCAGCCTCTGTTTAACTCAGTGTTCCCCACTAATAGTTAACATAAAACAAACCAAAACAATTTAATCTGATAACTAACCATTAAACATTAGAATAATTATAGGCTTAAAAGGCTCATCCTTATATTGCTATGCTTACATATGAATGGACCAAATTCTGACTTGTACACATTTTGACTGAGGGCCATGCGTCTGTGTGTGTTTGTGCATATTTTACATACACACACCGATGGTAAACAAATACACACAGAATGGTCTATTGAGAGAGTAGGGAGCTTCCCAAGACTTCTGAGCAGTGGAAGATTAAGACATATGCTGTTGATATGTGGATCTGAATCTTGGCTGGCAGAACTTAATTCCAACAGAACTTAGACCCCAAAAGACCCAGGGGCAATAAGGGATATGAGAGAGAAGCACAAAGTGAAGTCAGTGGAGATACAGATGGGAAATGGATTGTTGGCCCAAGCTATCTTATATTACGTCTTGTGCTGAATTTATCACACTGCAATATTATGCATCAGAAGACACCACATAATGCAAGCAGAGTAGCATGCTAAATAGAAGTTAAGTGGCAGCAAAGGGCAGCACACACATCAAGCCAAGGACTGAGGCAGTTTGGTCCATAAGAGAATGACAACATGAAGTGACAGCCTCCTTACCAGAAAAGATATTATCCCGCTGGGTCAGAAAAGGTAGAGATAGGTTAGACACTACAAAAATATGCTGCCCTTGGGGTCCTTTTCTCATCTTTCTCTGTAGGCCCTCACCTCCCCAGTTTGGACTATATGCACACGGTTCTATTCATGAATTCTTTTAGGATGGGATTTTCAAAAGTGCTCATCATTGGTTTAATTCTTCTCCCACTGAAGGCAATGGGAGTTTTACTATCAATTTCAATGACAATGGAATTAGGCTTTTGAAAATCCTTGAAAAGATAGAGATTTCTTTTCCTTTCAAATATTAAATTCAATCCCAAAATAATACTTCATCTCTAACTAAACTCTTCTATTTTTGATAAAGGGTATCTGCTGAAACTATGGTTAACCATCTAGATTACTACAATGTCCTTATCACATTAAGTAGTATAGGGTATGAATCTGGACTAAACCGACACAGACTGCACTCAGATTTCTCAGATATTTATTCTACTGAAAAAGATGTGAGGAGGTCCTCTGGCCTGTGTTATTCAGGATGTCAGATTAGAAGATCATTATAGTCTCTCGTGGCCTTGACATCTATGAAAAGCCCTTGCTGAAAACTGCTTCACAAAGACCCCTTGAGAAGAGCAATTTACAACTCTGAATCTAGATTTGTCAGTATAGTAGAAAGTAAAAGTAGACCCTATATTTAGTATTCCACTGGTTAGCCTGGGTCCATAATTGTTTTAATCCAGACAAAAATGCTCTTGTCAGTTCTGTACCTTCACCAAAAAGATTAGATCATATAGCCATCTGTTGGCTCAATTATCTATATTCAACTAGAATAGATATTTTAAATTTGGGACTACAGGCCTGAAAGTTGAAAGGAGCAGGGACAGGGCTGCTTTTAGAACGATTAAAGTCACAAATTTGTCTTGGTTCCAAAATACAAAGCAAATTTGTTTCAATTTTTTTCCCCCACATGGAGACACTATATTTATTCAAGGACATATAGGACTTTGACCCAATTGCTGTAAGCGGATGGATCAGTTTCTAGAATTGCTAATTTACTAAGGATAATACCACATTTTCTCCCCCGCCCCCCTCAATTTTCGGCTCCCGCAATAAATTTCTATTGTTCTCACTTTTCACATCTTTCCTTCTCCCCACCCCTACCCCAAACCCACTTTCCTACAGACACCAACCCTGCTTGTCGGTCAGGGTGGGTAGCCTTTTGTTATGGAACTCTTGCTGCTCTTTGCCCAATGAGAAAATCTGCTTATTCAGTCTGTGCTTTAAAAATTAAAATTCCATAAAGTGTAGTTGAAGAATAGCACTAATCTTATCATGAGCAGGACTCCCTTCCATGTAAGAAATCATCATATCAAACTCAAGGTAAGCCCCCAGACAAAAAGTGTTAAGTGTTGTGTTTTATTTGTTTGTGCATAACCAGGTCTTTGTAATGATCTAGTATTTCTGACCTTCATTTCCTCTACAGCATTCTCTAGTTCTTCTGGAGATTTGTACTCAAAATCTCTCTCCAAGTACTCCTCTTCAGCCTGCGTCATCCATTCTTGCATCTCTGCCAAATCCTTCTTCAAGTTTACAGTTTTTTCCTGACTTTCAGACAACCGATTTTTCTGACTAACAATCTAGAAATGCCAACAAGAAAAGTTAAGGTGGTTTCACTATTTGAAGTTGCTCACATCATTTGAAAAGCATTTTAACATAGGCTCAAAGTCAAGTGCAGCTAATTAAATGCCCTCAACCAAAACATTTTTTACAGTTCTCTTTTTAGATAGAAAGATTCAGAATGAATAAAATGAAACACATGAGCTGGTAAAAGAATTATTCTTGATCAGTCATCTTTTCTTTTGCTTTACCATTGTATCAACAACTTTTTGAAATTATAAACATTTAAAAATTAGAAACAGACATTTACCTCAAAAAGTACAGTGCCAAAGTAAAGCATTGATTCCTTGAACAAGCTCATCATACCATTTTTTCCTAACAAGCTACAATATCTTAAAACTACAAATTTCCTTTTTAAACAGATTTTATAAATGGGTTACATCTAAAGGCTTGACTATTCTATTGTTACACTACTACCCATCTAGCCCATTAATACCCATAGAGTGAAAAAGCAATTAACTATTAACAGTACCAGATAAGATAAAACAAATAAGTAGTAATGCTATCAGTTACTGACCTGTTTGCTCAGTTTCTCCCATTGTGCCTGGCAGTCTAATAGCCTAGATTTTATCCAGGTATCAACTCCTACAACAGGCTGGCTTCTTAAAGTGGACTCTACTTCTTTCATCTCTTTCAAAGACAGCTCAGTCTTTTCCATTTCATTAACAAACATCTGAACATGTATCAGAAAAAGAACATGTTAATCTCTATTATGGGAGTACACTACTTATGCGTTCATTTTTGTAAGACATCTGTGTGATATGCATTCTTGTCACTTTAATTTTCCCAAATACATTTGTATTAAGGCAACGAGACACCAAAATGATATATGGATAGGATTGATATTTAGTCAGCAGAGTGTGTACCAAACTAATGTGGCTAAGGCATAATATACACAACATAACTATAGCACACCTGACTCAGTCATTACATCATTCAAATTAATATTCCAAAAATGTCAAATGCCTATATTATCCCCTTGGAATGCCATGGGTTTGAAGAGGATGCACAAGTCTTTTGGACATTTCTAAATTTCCAGCAACCAGGGAAAGACAACAACAAACTGACTACATTTCAGGGTTTATTCACATGCTCTCAGCCAAAATTCATAACCATTGGGGGATAACACTACAAGCCACTGATTGGGAAGAAAGGATGAGTAATTTCAGAACTGGGGAGTTGGGAGATTTGAATGTGATTCTTGACTCTGCGCAGGACTTCCTTTATTACCAAGGAAAGTAACTTTTTCCTCTGTCCCAGTTCCCTCATCCATAAAATGTAGGAAACACTTACCTATGTATCATGGCAGTTGTGAAGCTAAATTATACTAGAAATTTGTAAGCATGCTAGGAGGTTTGGAAGAAGCTCTCTGAACTGCAATGTATTATTAGGGTCAAATGGATTGAAGGGCTAATTGAAAAATACTACCTGGACAAAAAAAGATGAAGACAAAGGGAAAGAATTTTTTGGCATGCTTTACTGTATGTGTCACACACTCCGTTTAATAATAGCAGCAAAATAATAAAGATGAGAAAAACCACTATTGCAGAAGATTCCTTATATCAGCAGAACTCACTGTGCATTGGTCAAGCTGTCTTTTAAGCCCTTCAGAATCTTCTTGGATAGCCTGTTCTTTCATTAAGAAGTCCTTCACACCATCCATCCACTTCTGAATGATTTTTGAATCAGCCTGAATTGAACACAGTAACTCCATAATGAACAGCCAATAACTACAGCATTTCAACAGTTATCAGTAACAAGGGAGGACAATTTTAAAAGCTGCTAGCATGGCTTCAATTTCTGTTCTGTTTGAGAGATTTGTTTCTCACCCTCAGACTTATATGAATGATTGTAAAGTATTACATGCAAGTAACAGAACTTCTAAATACAGACTGCACTGTTCCTGGCCACTAAACAGGTGCACGGAGGAAGGGGGTGAGTATAGGGTTAAGGGGTTTCTGCCCAAACCCTACTGTATGGCCTCTGTGAAGACCAGGCACAACTATAGGCCACTTTTTAGACAGGAGTGCAGGAACTGCCCCCACCATATTCCCCAGGAATGCACATATATCCCAAGGAGGTAGAATCACGAATCCTTTCCCACCCCATTGCACTGCACTGACACAGGTAGGAAGGGTGCACACTATCTCTTTACAAGGTGCAGTAGCAAGGATGCTTCTCCTCCATGCCTGCTGGGGACCACTGGGAGGCATTTTGCCTTTCTGAGGAACACAGATGTGTAGAAAATGGAGATATCCCATCTCCTAGAACTGGAAGGGACCTTGAAAGGTCATCGAGTCCAGCCCCCTGCCTTCACTAGCAGGACCAAGTACTGATTTTGCCCCAGATCCCCAAGTGGCCCCCTCAAGGATTGAACTCACAACCCTGGGTTTAGCAGGCCAATGCTCAAACCACTGAGCTATCCCTCCCCCCTGAATCCTTGTGATCAAATGCCATACTTGATCACAAAAATGATCCACTAAATCCAATAGCCTCTCTCTGACAGTGGCCGTTACCAGACATAGGGAAGTCTCTTTTAACTCTTATCAGTTAGCTTATGCCCTGAAGAATGAAGATTTGTATCCCGGCTAACAAAAAAGTTTCATGCTGTCTAACGTAATTGTGGATGTGCAATATTGTTATTTAAGCCTAATATTTTAAAACCCCTGCTATACTCTCTGCTTCAATTATATGTGGGATAAAGAGGTTCTTGGGTTAGCTACACTTTGCAGGAAAGAAGTATTCATTTTCTCATTCTTCAATTTGTTGTCCTTCAGTTTCACTTTATGCTGATGCATCCATCCCAATACAGAGCCATGCCTTAAAAGCTGCAGTTGAGCCTTATAAAGTATATATTCCATACTGCATTCCAAAGCTGAAGAAACATATACCTTACTTCACTGGAACCTTGTAACAATAATACTCTCAGGATCCAAATATTACACTGCCAATTTATAAAAAAATCTCTGCACTGGAAGCCCATTAAAGCACTGCAGTACTTATTTTTGTCCCAAATCCACTATTGGAAAGATTTACGGTTATATTCTTTACATTGTTTTGTTGCTCCTCCAGCTTTTAGAATTTTCTGCAGCTGACTTAAAAACTGATTTCACAAACCAGTCTAAACGACCATAGGAAGCTCCAACAGTGAAACAACAGTTCAGTATGAAATATGTATTCACTGAGACTAAGATTTGACAATTTACTTAAGCACGTGCTTAACTTTAAGCACATAACTAGTCAAACCAAATGCAATTGGATTATTCACATGCTTTAGACTTAGGTATGTGCTTAAGTACCTTGCTTTCGGATGTTCTTATTCGAAAAAAAACAGTACATTAAGACTGTTTGCAGTGTTGTAGACATGTTGGTCCCAGAACATAGCAATACAGTGGGTGAGGTAGTGTCTTTGACCGGACCAATTCCTGTCAGTGAGAGAGCCAGTCTTCTGAGCTTAAGCAGAGCTCTTCTTCAGGTCTTGGAAATGTGACGCTGAGTACCTCTCTTACACCTGACAGGAAGCTCTGCATGGGCTCAAAGGCTTGTGTTTCACCAACAGCAGTTGGTCCAATAGGAGATATTACTTCACCTACCCTTGTGTCTCAGACAGTTGAGATGAAATTTAATTAAGATGAAACCCCATACTCTGGGTCCCTAAACCTCTGACTGCCAGATGCTGCAACTGGATGATAGGGGATGGATCACTTGATAATTGCCCTGTTCTGTTCATTCCCTCTGAAGCATCTGGCACTGACCACTGTTGGAAGACAGGATACTGGGCTAGATGGACCATTGGTCTGACCCAGTATGGATCTTATGTTCTAGGTTTAATGAAGTAAATACTTACACATCATGCAGAGAGAGAGAGAGAGAGAATGAGTCAGTCAAATGCATAAGGCAAGGGGTGTTTTTTTTAAATTATACCCTAAATTTGGTATGAGCAATTTCATCCCAACTGGAAACAAAGATTAAATGTACTGAATATCAACATGAGTCCCTATAAGAAGCATGTGCAATATTTCTTTGCCGTAGGTTAAAGAAAAATGAAAACAAGAGTATGCAAACAAGAGAACCAAATATTACAAAATGGTAGAGATATGATAATCTAGAAAAGAATTTGAGGGGGGAAGATACTTATCAGCATTCCTTTTAAAACAACTCATGGGACAAAGACATATAATACAACATATATTAAAACTTGGGGCCAGATCATACCACTAATGCTCTCACATGTGGGGTGATCCTCTCAATGCAGATATGAAGCATTCTGCACAAAACAGGAGCTCACACACTTATTTGGCACTGCCCCCACCCCCGCCGAGGGCCTCTCTACTGTCCACTTTCCATGTGGAGAAAAGGAGTGGAGATGGTGAAGGCCAGGGGGACGTCTATCGTAAGACCCTTAGAAGCCCCTTCAGAACTCTACCTAAAAAAATAGGACAAACTTGTCTGTATTCTTTCTCCCCAGTGAGTCCCTGCAAGGAGGAACCCAGGGACAGCTGCAACCATAGAGCAGGAGAGATCCCTGGCCATTCTTTTCCATTACTAGCTGTGCTGCCTGGGAGATATAAGAGGCCAGAGCCACTGCAGGAAGCTGAGGAGATCGGTCAGATTTTGGTGCCTTCGTGACAGGGAGGCAAACCCTGCCATGCATGGACAAGACGCTGAGGAGGAATCCTTCTGGATATTTCCACACAACACTCCTTCCCACAGCTATCAATCCAGAGGAAGTGCAAGTGTGATGGTCTCTTTACTATTGGGCAAATGATCCCACTCTGTTTTCCACAATATTTTCAACTAAAATTTGTAAAGCTGTGCACCATTTAACAAAGCTGAATAAAATGAATAAGTTTCCTCTCTCATTTCCCAAAGTGAAATCTAAAACCACATTTTAGTCCATGTGCCACTGATGACACACAGAATTCGCTTCCCATAATTAAGGGGACATTCCATGGTCCCTTGTATCACTGTCTGGGAGTCAGGATTTCTATAAGTGGCTCTGCCACTGACCTACTGTAAGACCTTTGATAAGTCACTTCACTCTCTTTGTCTCTGTTGCCTATATGTAAAATGGGGATAATGATATTTGGCAGGTGTAGATCTCAGAACTAAGTGTTCATATTACTGCAAAATGTACATTTAAAAACCATGAGAAAATTGATTAAAAGCAAAACAAAAATCCTTACATAAATGCAAACTAACTTCCTATGTGTGATCACATCTTCATCAGGGATCTCACTTGCTTCAACTCATGTTGCTTCCCATGACTCTTGCCTACCCACTCATCTATCTGTTTTACTAAGTCTGGGTATGGTTGTAAAATGCAATCAACCCATCCAGTTTGGTATCATGTCTCCAACAGTAGCCAGCAGCCGCTGAGCAGTATAGAATATCTATGCAAATACAACTAGTTTACAGATTAGATCCTCCCTCCGCCTGCAATGCAAACTGATCTGCCCAGTCCTAACCACAAAGTTTTTGTTTCAATCTTCATGTTCAAACTATGATGGTTTTTAAACTACAGCATCCCAGGACATCACCACCAATGTATGTACTAACAAAGCTCCTCAAAGGATATAGGAAGCTACAAATATGCAGCTTTATGTAGGTTTGTTCGTTTATTGATAGCTTTACAAAGCATTCAAGAAATGCTGGGAAAAACTATTGGAAAAAATGTGGGTGTATTAAAAAACACCCACATTTAAGCCCTTTGAAGTATGTCTCCTCAGGCACCACCACTGCAAATTTCAAAATACTTCAGTACGGTCTCCTCCTGCAGGTTTCTTAAGCTTTTCCCTGCCCCTAAAACTATGTACTGGTACCTAGTTCCCCATTGGGGAAAAAAATTCTGTTCTTAGATCTGCACAGCAGAACTCAACTTCAGCATTCTGTTTTCCCCATGTCTCCAGAACTCCTATTGACATCAGTGGAATATCAGTAGCCTTGACATTAATGGGTGACCCAAACACACACAGGGAGAGCAGTACACTAACATTGAGTACTACTGTGAAGATCAGAAAGGAGAATTTTGCCCTCAGCTTGTAGCTGTATCACATCACTGAGATAAAGCTGATACAATAACGCAGTACACTATCTTGTTCTCTCGCTCTCATGTATATGCAAAGGGAGCATTTCCATTTTCAGGGCCCAATCCTGCACAGGATAAGCATGTTTAAGTGGGTGAACATGGGGATTATTCAAATGACTGCAGTAGATGCTGAATTTGATGTGCAACTAGTTACAAGAAAGATATTGCAATTACAAGAAATTAGAGAGAGTTCTGGAAAGAACTGCAAAACTGAATGAGCTGAGGCAATATTTAAAAAGTTAAGGATATATATAGCTCAGCAAAGTGAGAACTAAGAGGGAACCATTGTAAGTCTACTAGTATTTGAACGATGTGAACACATGGAAGAAGAGGAGTTATTTAGCATGAAGGACAATATAACTAGGAAGAATGGGGTGAGATTAAGAAAGGACAATTATAGGCTTAATATCAAGATAAACTTCTTAAAAGAATAACCACCAAAGGTTTTGGTTGAAATTCCATCACTTGGCACGTTTAAAACTAGCCTGGGGGAAATCCTGGTAAATTTACCACAGGGAATAATCCTGCCCAGGTAGAGAGAATGAGTAGATGACTTAAAGGGTCATTTCCAGCTCTAGACTCTAACACAGACTTGCTCACCTTAGGCCTTATCCAACTCACTGAAATCAATGGAAAAGATTGCCATTGACTTCAACAAAAGTAGGATAAGACCACCCCCTGAGCTCAGACCTTCCCTACTTTTTAAGATCCCTCAGATTGGTGCCATGAAAGTAGCAAAAAAGTGAGAGTTTTGATGAAACAGAGTGAACATATCTTGGGAGAAATGGATTTCCACCTGATCCTGGGCTGCATAAATAATTAAGCAGCAACTATTTTTTAAACAAAGCAGGTATTTCTGATCAAGTATATAGACAGCTCCTACTCATCTCGGTACTACAGGTAACAGGACCTACCAGTAATAAATAGAAAGCAGCAGATATCTTCTTTCTAAGAACTCCCTTCACTTCCCTGTGGATTCTATTTACAAGTTTATTAATTAGGGCCATATTTCAGTGATTGTCATACCAATACTACGCCTACTCTCCAATACCCAGAGAGCTTGCCCTGCCAGTTACTCAGCAGTAAACTGGAAGACAGCCCCAGATCTAGGACTAATAATTAGTAAATACCTAGCAAAATACTCACACGAGCATGTGGGTGTATGCTCCGTCCCTGCAGAGAAGTGGAGCTAGATTTAGCACCCCAAGTATGTTTTTCCAAGCTTATGGTAGCAAATAGCAACCTTTTTTTCATTTACCAATCTTAATCAGCTTGTCCAGCTTTTAACTAAAACTCTGCAAGCGAGGCCTATGTTACTTAGCTATATTAACAGCCTCAACTTAGACAAATGTAGGTCTCCACTTGACGAGTTCTTAGTATCAGGGTTGGCCACCACCCAAGCGCCCCCTTGTGCCCTAGAGGTGGCTTTGCAGTACTCCGCTCCTGTAGTCTCCTTCACATGGGTCCTCAAAATCAAGACAGTCCAAAGGAAATTAAAACATTCCTAGCCTGAGGTCCATTTTATTCAGTCAGTCATCAGGTATACAAGGGTCCTCCAGGCCCCAACCCCAGCTTAGCATCTCTCTCCCCTCCATTACAGGGCTAACAACTCCTTTTTCCCAGAGCTGGGCACAGTTCAACGTCTCTACAAGAGTCAAATCTTTCTCGCTATGGCAAGCTAGCTCCTCTGACTGGTGTTTCCTGAGCATTCTCCAGCTAACTGCAGCCATCTGCTGCCATTTATAGGGAATTTCCTGATCCCGCTACGGTGAAGCTCATCCTGTAATCAGCGCTGATTTAGCCAGAGGCTCAGCAGCCCATGGAACAAACCACCCTGTTACATCCTTGCCCGGATCAAAATTTATTTTTATGCCTGTATGTGTTCTCCAAGTAAAATGTACATTCTACCCCCAGCCCCTACCCCAAAAGTAGTGGAATCAGAAGAGGAAAGGTTTTTTTTGTTTTGTTTTTTTAAGTTAAAAACAATTCTATCAGATGATCAAAAAGTAAATCAGAGATTTTAAAATGGAGAGACTCATGAAAACACTACACTATACTTCAGCATTCCCTGTGATAAAATTTTTATATTCTACTTAAATCTGTGGCCAATACATATTTAATGTTAAAGTCAAACATCAGCTGGATTCATGCTTGCACAGGGAGAAGAAAACGGACTCTTCATAGGTATGTAAACCGATATAAACCCAAATATTTTTCACTTTACCTCAAATATTCTCAGTTTAGAGACAATTTCCTCCAGTAGGTGAACATCTTTAGAAAACTTGTCCCATTGCTCCTGTATACACTTGAACTCTTGCTTGTAGATCTTTGCTATATCAGAGGAAGCATGTTTTTCCAAAGCTTTTGTTTCTGCTGCAAGTTTATCTAGTATAGGTTTCTGGTCTTCTATTGTTACACAAACAGTCTGCAAGGAGAAAACAGGAAAAAAATGTACATATGGGTAGTACTTTTAGGGTTACCATATTTCAAGTTCCCAAATAGAGGACACTGCCAGAAGGGGAGGGTTGTGGGGGAAAAAGGGGTACAGCAGCCGCCACTCTCTGGCCACCCAGCTCTGAAGGCCGCACCATTGCCAGCAACAGTGGCAGAAGTAAGGGTGGTAGTACCAAATCATGGACACTTGGTCATATTTCAAAAATCGGCCCAGATGGAGACTGGAAAACCAAAAAAGATGTCATGTCCAGGAAAACCCAGACCTATGGTAACCCTAAATATGATATATATACAGTATGTGCATACATGCAAATAGTCTACATTAAGACATTTGAGTCAAAAGAGGCAGAAAATGGAGCTAAGCTCTCCCTTCATCTTCAGTGTTCCATATATATCGCATGTATCACATAAATCAAAGTACGTTACAGTAAGCACAATGGAAGTAATGGCTACCTTGGCTCTTAGTGCTGCTATACTAGCTGTAATATAGGAAGATTATAGTAATAACAATAGGCATCATGCATTTTTAAAGTTCTAAAGAGTCACAGGATAGGCCAAATACCTAATTTTCAAATATTAATGACAAAGAAAAACCTCACATCCTTTGAGACAGAAATCTAAAATAAGAACCAAGATCACCACAGTTTTACTTAAATCAATCATTTTTGTTAGTGTTCTGAAGTTTGGTTTTTTTAAAGAACCTCACAAAAATACGAATATTTGCACCCATTGCTAACTTGTGATTATCTGTCTGATTACACGTACTATAATGGGGAAGTTTTCTCCTCTATGAATATTTTAACATTTTCAAATTCACCATGTAGTTAGTGAAAAGAGACACAGGAAACTTATTTTGTGCTTCCTCTTATGACTGGGACTTGCTTATCAGTATGTACAAACTGCAAAGTGTCCATCTGATAAGTCTTTTTTCAGGCTGTTTCTGGAAAAAAGATTGACCTTCTTTACAGAAAGTGTCTGAGTGGTATAATGATGCCTAATTCAATCCTAACGCAAGGTCTATGCTACAGGCACTTATGGCTCTTTGTAAGTGTGAGGGAAGAGAGCAGACAGACTCGGGTTCCTCCTACTCAACATCATTCTGAGATCTTTGTTGCCCTCCACTATAAAACTCTCATGTCTCTCATTCTTATACTATCATACATCTGCACAGTATGTCCCTTCGGGTCAATTAGTCACAGAGATGGAGTGGAATTCTTACACAGAAGTCCAGTTAGACAGATCCCCAGAGACTTAAAAAATGTCACGTTCATGATTTCCAACAGCTCAAGTACTAAAGGCTTCTGCCAACTTTAAATTACACAGCAGCAGTATCAGAAGAGCAAGCTATAGAATTCCTGCCATATCGTAATCGGCTGTCTATAAAGTAAAGCACGGATATCCTCACTTACTAGGACTTTAACACCCAAAACTAACCCCCCCTCAAATAAAATAATCCCAAAAAAGGAAAAAAATTGACCAGTAATTAGTCTTCAGCAGAGTTCCTCCAGCTTCATCCCCGCACTCCTACACTAATGCACCATTACACAGTGTGGTTACAAAAAGGGGTGAGGAGGAGAGAACAGTTAATTTATGGGGACTTTTTTTAAAAAATTAACGATTTGGAGATGTGTGTATATATTTAACTACACCTCTACCCTGATAGAACGCTGTCCTCGGGAGCTAAAAAAATCTTACCGTGTTACAGGTGAAACCACGTTATATCAAACTTGCTTTGATCCGCCATAATGCGCAGCCCCGCCCTCCTGAAGCACTGCTTTACCGTGTTATATCCGAATTCGTGTTATATTGGGTCACGTTATATTGGGGTAGAGGTATATTTGGAGGTATAGACAGACACACACACACGAAGTGGGAAGTTCGTACATTTATATAACAACTTTTGACAAAGATATCTACTTACTATTGCACGTATATAAAGTAAGTGAAGTCTCACTTCTCTCTAGCTACAGATGTTTTAAAGCAATTCTCTCCATGGTACCGAAGGGCCAGTACTCTTTGCTTCTGAAAAGCCGCCTGAAAGGCAGGTCTTTCAATAGCTCACAGCTATACTTTACGGTTTAGGATAAAAAAAAAAGATACATCCCTTACTCAACTGAAATTCCAAGGTGATGCAGGGAAAAAGTTTAAATTATCCCATTGGATTTGGCTAGGGTACACCAAGCACCTCTTGTCACAGATAATCTGGCTAAAACATTGGGATGTAGAATGGGAAAAAGCAGCTGCCAGCTGCATGAATGCTTCTTTGGGGTAAGTAAATTATCAAGACAGCTAAGTTTCTAGATGCAAAAGTGAAAAACTTACCTTTGTCTGCTGCAAGGCTCTCTCAACCTTACTCGGGTCACTCACAGCACTCATGATGGATTGTATTTTACTCTCCAATTCATTCAATGTATCCTTCAGTCTCTTCAAAGTGTCCAAGTAATCCTGGCTAGGCTGGCATTCTAGCTCTGTTTTTGATAAAAAGGTTGCTATTTTTAAAAGAGGGAGGAAATGGGCACACAGTGCTTTTATATCTAAAAGGAATTAAGCTATATTTCATATATTTGAATGAATGCTAGAACACAAACTCCTGGAGCCATAATACTGATTATCGCGCTAGCAATACAGGCCAAAATATGCAAAGTGCTAGGACTTCATGGTGGTGGTAGTTTTTCTGTAGGTGTAGTTGTTGGTGTTTTTACATAATGAAATATCAGAGGGGTAGCTGTGTTAGTCTGTGTCCACAAAAACAATGAGGTACCTTAAAGACTAACAGATTTATTTGGGCATAAGCTTTTGTGGGTAAAGAACTCACTTCTTCAGATGCATGGAGACATAATGAAAAAAATTTACATAATGAAGAATCAGTAGGGAGGAGAAGGCCTCTTTCTTGCTGCTGTTTTTAATTATACGGCATCTTTAATATCTATAGCATACAGTAGAGCCTTGAAAGGATTATAGGTAACATTTCCAAAAATGCTTAAGTGACTCAAGAGTTGAAATCCCAGTTTCAAAAGTGACTTAAGCACTTAGCAGGTTAGGATGTGTTGTGGACTGTTTGCACATCTTCATTTGTTTTTAGGCTTGGCAGAATTCTTTTTTATACAATTTTGATGGATAATATCATTTATTTTAAGCAATTTTTTTTTCATTTTTTATTGATTTAAATTTTCAGTTATGGGAAATCAGGAGGCATCAGATAATTATTTAAAGGACAGTAGATGCTGAGATTCAAAAAGTAAAAGTTTTATAATGGTTAAAACATTATGTGGATAATTTATATATCAAAAATAAACAAAGTATATAGTCTTAAGTCAAACTCTAATAAGCTCTCAAAGTAGCATTTTCTAAATTTCCCTGTCTCGAAATTTCAATCATTAAAGGAAATATTTTTTCATCAGTTTGTGTGTGAGAGGTGAAATCAACGTTTATTAACATATACTGATAAAAAACTAATCCTTGCAAGCCTATTTATTTTTAAATTAGGTTTCCTGCTTCTGACTTCTTTGGAATCTCAAAGGATTTGTTTGGCACATTAGTTTGTGTGTTTCAGAAACTATCAACAAAATATTTAATTTAAAATCAGCACTGAACACGATGGTGGCTATCAAAATAGTACTGCAGTATGTGTATTCTTTGGCCTTGGATACATATGCAAGTTCTTCACTGCCACCACCAAATATTAATCAAAAGGCTCACTTTCAACAATAGATTGTTAAAACTATCAGTGCTACTTCATACCATTTCTAATTGAATAATGAGTGAACACTTCTGGAGACAATTAGACCTATCCAGCAGCACCATTTCTCAAAGGAAGCCGTATCGGTTTTAAGAGGAAAGCTTTCATGGTATAGCAAGTAAGAGCACAGTTTTAATCAGTGAAACCTGCTGATAAGGAACTTGCAATGAAATTCCATCCCTATTTGAAATAAAATTCAAGTTGCAATTCTCAACAACATTCCTATGGAGCTATACAAGCTTATAAACTCTGCAGACTCCCAGCACCAGTACTTCTCGCCGTTGTAGGAGCTTACAAATAGAAGGAACCTTCAGGATTTATAAGCACTTCAACTCATGTTAAATGACAAAAAATACACTATACTGCACTATATGCAATTTCCACTATATAAGAAAGTCTCAAACAAACAATAGGTTCTTTTATAAAAGTTTGGAGAGTACTTTGGGGGCAAATACCATGCGCTCCAATCTGCAGACAAACGACACTTTCAAAAACTATAGTCTACATTGAATATATTATCTGACCCCTTTAATTAGGATGTGTTTACTAGGTAATAAACGGTTAAAATATATTGTCATTCATAAACAAACAAGCTTACTTCAAATGATTTTCTAGATATTAAAAAAAATCAAGCATATTCCAGTCACATCTTGGCATGATCTACTGCAATGCACATTACCCATATATCTGTTCATACGCACGTGAACTAAGTCATAACCATTAGAAAATAATTGTTCGTCATAATGAGCACGATAAAAACCTATAATTTAAGCATGATCCATGGGAAAGTTTTCTACCAATGTCAGTTGAAGAGCTCGTTCCTTATGTGATGCATTAAATAGTTGCCCTAATAGCATAGCATTTTAATATTATTTTTATTGCACTGGAAAGACAGCTTTTCTCCTCCCCCAACTTCATCCAAACTCTTCGATGCATAAAACAAAAGACTATAGGGGTGAGGAATCTACTTATAGATCAGTGAACTTGATATTGGGCTGTAAAATATTAAAAGCCACATATTTGTGCACTACATTTAAAATCTCTCAGAAGCCAGTATGCCTGGCTTGAATGTTAATAGTGAAGCTTTAATGATACAGAGAGGCACAGAGAATGTTCCTGAGAAGCAGGTCAAACTCCTAAAAGCTTCAAAGATGGAATTCGTCTTCAGACAAGAATTTCCAAAAAGAATTATGTATGACTAATATGCTCGACAAAGCTGAAAGAGAAAATAAATTTCTTATGCACATTTCAATTTCACAGAACTCTATCTTCCATTCTTCAGTGGCATGTGGTTGGCTAATTTACCCTGCACCAAAGTATTATTTATTTCTATAGTGCCATAGGCATACCTAGTTCTTAATCCTGTATCATATACTTCAAATATGTTTTGCTAATTAATTAAATTTAATTTCAGGAATGCAGCATCCTTGCATAATCACTTTTCACATTAGGGAAGAACATATTTAGCAAAGCGCATGGAGGAGGTAATCTGGCACTCCAATTTTCTGTTACATTCTACAGGCCTGATCAAACACCCACTGATGTCAATGGAAAGACTCCTAGGAAATTCAGTAGGCTCTGAATCAGGCCCTATACAAATAACTATTTAAATTTAATAGTCAGTACATAGAAAAGCAATTCTATAATCCAATTATGAACTATCCTGCTTGCACCTTTCTACCAAGTAACAATAAGTAGCTGTTTCAAGGGGTTCTGAGCTCCCATTTTAGACATGGTAATGATAGTAGAAGCCCACCATTTTAATCTGCTAAAGTAATTACACACCATGACCTTTCAGTATTTTTAGAAGTTGTTCTTCCATGTATGAGTTTTAGGTAGCTACGCTGATGAAAAAAAATGTTGTTTTGAATTAATGCTTGAGGGCCTGATCCAAAGCCCACTGAAGACAATGCAAGCGTTTCCACTAACATGAGTGGACTCTGAATCAGGCCCCTGCCCAGAAATGCCAAAGTTAAGGCTTTGCATGTACACCTTCACTTTAGTCTATGCAGTTACATATTACACTCCTGGTGGGAATTCTGTGACAAAAATGTAAAAATTCTACAAATTTTATTTGTCAAAACAACACTATAGAATCACACCAGTTTCAAATAGTTTGGTAATTTATTTCAAAATACCTGTGAGCAAGTATGTCTGTAACAATACAGGCACACACAAAAAATATCCCCCAGAAGTAGAGAGTTAAAGAAACCTCTATGACAACTCAGTTCCTGTTTCTCTGCCCCCACCTCTACAGAACCCAGCTGGGGGGCCCAGACATCCCCTCCCGCACAGAGCCCAGCCATGGGGCCCCTCCAGCTCAAAAACCTGACACCCCTAACCCCCCCAGAGGCCAGCTGTGTTCCCCCCCCCCCCAAAGCCCAGCTGTGGCCTCCCAGCCCAGACACACTCACCCCTACTCCCAGAGGCCAGCTGCGGGGCCCCTCCAGACCAAACACTCTCACCCCCTACTCTCCCACAGCCCAGGGATCCAGAGGGAGAAACATCCTGATGCTGCGTTCCAGGCTTGCAATGTTTCCTGCACACTTCCTCCTTCCTTCAGGGCATGCTGGGAACTACAGATGGGAACCCCCCCCAGCCTTGTCTTCTATTTGTGAGCTAGGCTCTGCTGGGTCCAGCAGCCCCTAGTGGCAGCCAACATCTCTGCAACATTTCTGTGGGGGGGAAAGGAAATTCTGCATGCACAATATTAATTTCTGCAAAATTCTGCATTGCACAGTGGGGCAGAATCCCCCCCAAGAGTAATATTATTTATTCTGAAGGGCCCCTGCCTTATTTCATGGCAGAGTGAATGGTGAATGAGACTAGAGGCCCCTTACCTCATTCAGTGAGGATGATGTGCACTGCATGAGGTTTAAAACGTTGTAAAGTGAAGCATTTAGCAGTCAAAAAATTCCAAAGTTAAGGACGTCTGTGGAATCTTAACTCTTTGCTACCAATACCAACTTTAGCTGTATTATGTTATAGTCTTGAATGATATGGTCATATAGAACGGTTACTTACCTTCCGTAACTGTTGTTCTTCGAGATGTGTTGTTCACGTCCATTACACATTAGGTGTACGCGCGCCGCGTGCACGGACGTCGGAAACTTTTTCCCTTAGCGGCTCCCGTCAGGCCGGCGGGGCCCCCTCCTTCCCGCCAGAGCGGCGCCCCGCTCCAGGGTATATATATCCCTGCCGACCCGACCCCTCCGGTTCCTTCTTGCCGGAGACTCCGACAGAGGGGAAGGAGGGTGGGAAGTGTAATGGACGTGAACAACACATCTCGAAGAACAACAGTTACAGAAGGTAAGTAACCGTTCTTTCTTCTTCGAGTGATTGTTCACGTCCATTACACATTAGGTGATTCCCAAGCTTACCATTGGAGGTGGGTAGGAGTCAAGGTACAACTGACTGCAGCACAGCCCGACCGACCATCGCGTCCTCTCTGGTCTGATGATGGATCGCGTAGTGGGCTGTGAACGTATGTACGGACGACCAGGTGGCTGGCTTACAGATCTCCTGCGCCAAGAAGGCCGTTGAGCACACTTGGGCTCTAGTCGAGTGGGCCCGGATCTCCGGGGCCGGAACATTGGCGAGCTCATAACAAGTGCGTATACAATGCACAATCCATGCCGACAAGCGCTGTGTCGAGATAGGCAAGCCTTTCATACGTTCCGCAATAGCAATGAACAGCTGGGGTGTTCTGGGGTGTTCTGCGGAACAGCCTGGTCCGTTCCAGGTAAAATGCCAACGCCCTTCGGACATCCAGGGTATGTAGGCTGCGGTGGTGAGGGTCCGTATGGGGTTTAGGAAAAAACACCGGTAGGCAAATGTCCTGCCCCATGTGAAACTGTGATACCACCTTTGGGAGGAATTTGGGGTGCGGCCTCAGTTGCACCTTATCCTTATGGAACACTGTATAGGGTGGTTCCGAAGAGAGGGCTCTCAATTCCGATACCCTTCTGGCCGATGTGATGGCCACGAGAAACGCCACCTTCCACGAGAGGTGCGTGAGGGAGCAAGTGGCTAGGGGCTCAAAGGGGGGACTCATGAGTTTTGTTAGGACTAGGTTCAGACTCCACGCCGGGACAGGCGGGCGCGAGTAGGGAAACACCCTTTCCAGCCCCTTGAGGAATCGGGCCACTGTGGGGTTGGAGAACACTGACACTCCCAACTCTCCCGGATGGAAGGCCGAGATAGCGGCTAAGTGAACTCTAATTGAGGCGGGCGCAAGCCCTTGATTCTTGAGGTGCAGTAGGTAGTACAGGATCGACGGAACTGAGGCTTGTAAAGGCTGTATGCATTGAGGCTCACACCAGTGGGAGAACCTCTTCCATTTTGCCAGGTAGGTCGCTCTTGTAGAGGGCTTCCTACTATTAAGGAGGATCTGCTGGACTTGGTGAGAGCACCTGTGTTCTGCATCATTCAGCCAGAGAGATACCATGCCGTGAGATGTAGCGAAGACAGGTTCGGGTGGAGTAGGCGACCTTTGTCTTGCGTGACTAGGTCGCGATGGAGGGGGAGGGTGATTGGATCGGCTATGGACAGTTCCAGCAGGGACATGAACCAATGCTGGCGTGGCCAGGCTGGGGCGATAAGTATGATCGTCGCCCTGTCCCTGCGGGTCTTGAGGAGAACCTTGTGTATGAGTGGGAACGGAGGGAAGGCATACCTCAGGCTCCCTCCCCATGGGATCATGAAAGCATCTGCTAATGATCCCCGGCTGAGGTTCTGGAACGAGCAGAACTGAGGGCATTGGCTGTTGTCCCTGGTGGTGAATAGATCCACCTGGGGAAAGCCCCACCTCCAGAAGATCGAATGCAGGACGTCTCGCCTCAACGTCCATTCGTGCATTCGGTAGGATCAGCTGAGGCGGTCTGCTAAGCCGTTTTGAATCCCCGGAAGATACGTCGCGATGAGGTGTATCGCATGGGCTACACAGAAGTTCCATAATTGGAGTGCCTCGTGACAGAGGGGAGAAGACCGTGACCCGCCCTGCTTGTTTATATAGAACATGGCGGTAGTGTTGTCCGTCAGGACTGCCACGCTGTGACCTTTTAAGGTGGCGCGGAAGGTCTGACAGGCGAGGCGAACCGCTCTTAGCTCCTTCAGATTGATGTGAAGCAGCTTGTCTTCTCTGGACCACAGCCCTTGGGTCCGCAGTTCCCCCAGGTGCGCCCCCCAACCCAGGTCCGATGCATCTGTTACCAACGTCAGAGTGGGCTGTGGGGCAGCGAAGGGGATCCCTTCGCATACCTGTTGGCGATCGAGCCACCAGCCTAGCGAGCCGAGCACCTGGTTTGGGATCGTGACTACTTGATCCAATGGGTCTCTGTTGGGGCTATGCGTGTGGGCGAACCACAACTGTAAAGGCCGGAGCCTCAGGCGGGCATGTCTGACCACGTGTGTGCAAGCTGCCATATGCCCCAGGAGCTGCATGCAACACCTTGCCGTTGTCGTGGGGAACTTTTGGACCGAGCTTACGGCTCTGTGAATTGACCTGAACCGTGCCTCTGGTAGGCTCGCTTGCGCGGTTACCGAGTCCAGGGTTGCACCTATGAAGTCCAGCCTCTGTGTGGGGACTAACGTGGACTTGGGCACATTGACCCGGAGGCCGAGCTTGTCGAACATCTCCAAGGCCAGCGTCACGTGAGATCGGACCTCGGACTCCGACCTGCCCGCGAGTAGCCAATCGTCCAGGTACGGAAACACACGCATCCTTCTCTTTCGAAGGAAGGCCGCTACCACGGACATGCATTTCGTGAACACTCGTGGTGCTGATGCCAGGCCGAAGGGCAGGACCGTAAATTGAAAATAGCGCTGGTCGACAACGAAGCGCAGGAATCGCCCGTGGGCCGGATTGATTGCCCTCGATATGAAAGATGCCTATTTTCACATCGCGGGCAGCATACCAATCCCCCGGATCCAGGGATGGGATAATAGTTCCCAGGGAGACCATACGGAATCGAGCTTTGATCAGAAACTTGTTTAAATCGCGCAGGTCCAAAATAGGACGGAGGCCTCCTTTTGCCTTGGGGATCAGGAAGTATCTGGAGTAGAATCCTTTTCCCCTCAGGTCTGTTGGGACCTCTTCTACTGCTCCAGCAGCGAGAAGGGTCTGAACCTCCTGCGTGAGAAGTTGCTCGTGAGAAGGGTCCCTGAAGAGGGACGGGGCGAGGAAAACTGGAGGGTATAGCCCGCCTTCACTGTGCGCAGGACCCATTGGTCCGATGTTATGCGCGATCATGCCCGGTAGAAATGGGACAGGCGGTCCTTGAAAAACAGAGGAGGATCCGGTATGGAATATGGTACGCTGTCCTCGGGCGTAGCTTCAAAAGCTGGTTTATTCCCTGGCTGTGGTTTGCCCTGGCCATGACTCTGGCCCTGGTTAGGCGTATTGTTACGTCTCCGCCTGTTATCCCTGCCTCGACGGCGGTACGGCTCGTGTCGGGGGCGAGGGTGGTATTGCCTTTGCGGCGGTTGGGGCTTAAAGGGCTTACGCTGCGTTACCGGAGTGTGCATACCCAACGACTTAAGGGTCGCTCGTGAGTCCTTAAGGCTATGTAGCCTGGCGTCCGTCTGGTCGGAAAACAAGCCCGAACCTTCAAACGGGAGGTCCTGCAGCGTGGTCTGCACCTCTGGCGGGAGACCTGAAGCCTGCAACCACGCCGAACGCCTCATCACGACTCCCGACACAATTGTTCTAGCCGCAGCGTCGGCTGAGTCTAGTGCGGCCTGTAATGAGGTCTTGGCCACTGCCATTCCCTCATCCACCAGGGCCGTGAACTCCTGATGCGCGTCAGGTGGGAGGGAGTCCTTAAACTTGGCAACTGATGCCCAAAAGTTAAAATTGTGCCTGTTTAGAATCGCCTGGTGATTGGCGATCCTCAGTTGAAGGCCCCCCCGATGAATAGACTTTCCTCCCGAATAAGTCCAATCTCTTAGCTTCCTTGCCCTTGGGGACAGGAGCTTGCTGGCCATGCCGCTCCTTTTCGTTGACCGCCGAGACCACCAGCGAACAGGGGGACGGATGTAGAAAGAGGAAGTCAAACCCTCTAGATGGGGCGAAGTATTTCCTCTCCACGCCTTTTGCAGTTGGCGTACTGGAGGCCGGTGTTTGCCACACCGTCTTATTGTTGGACTGTACTGTCCATATAATCGGGAGAGCGACTCTGAAGGGGCCCTCTGGGCTCAGGATATCGACCATGGGGTCGTCCTGCTCTATAGTCTCCTCCGCTTGCAGGCCCAGATTGAGGGCTACCCGGCGAAGCAGGTCTTGGTGTGCCTGATGGTCAATCGGGGGAGGGCCGGACACCAGTGTGCCCGCTACTGCCTCGTCTGGCGAGGAGGAAGAGGTCGGGGCCTTCTGCCCATCCTCATTATCCTGTAATCCGGCATTAGCCAATTGTCCCTCTGCGGCCTGACCCGCAGCGTGGGATTGGGACGGCACCGTACTCGGTGCCGAGTCCACTCCTTCCCGCTCCGGTGGTCTAGAGACCGTTGCCTCCCTATACGATGGCGGACGGTGCCGCGGGGAGCGGGATCGGTACCCGGATGGCCCGGATCTCGAGGCCCTTGATGGGAGCCCTTGCTGGTGGTAGGCCCAGGGTGTCCAGAACGGCCATTGGCTCGGTTGGCCCCATTGGGACTGACCGTAGTCCCTGCTGGCCTGTGACCTATGGGCATAAACGCCGTACCGGTCTGAGTCAGTCCCCGAGACCACGGACGGTGACATGGAAGGCCACGGCGGAGCCGTAGGATGGTGCCGGTCCGGTTTTGGGGAGTAGCGCCTCCACGACCAGGACCTGGAATAGCTCCTCGCCGACCTGGAATGGTACCGGTGATCGCGGGACCGGGAATGGCTACGGCTGGTCGGCCTTGGGTAACGAACCGCCGACGCTTCGCGGTGCCGACTCGTGCTCGGTTGCTGAGTCGGTGCCGACCGCTTGCTGAAGCCCGACTGCTGCGGTGCTTCCTGCGCAGAGGGCAACCGGGAGTCCACCGAGGCGGAGCTCGACCGGGACCGGTTCCTGGAGCGGTGCCGAGACGGCGACCGTGATGGGCGCACCATCGCCGGCTTGCCTCTGCGCGGCAGCATCGGCGGGGCAGCGTCAGCGCGTGTCGGGGCCTCAACGGACAAAGCGATGAGGTCCTTAGCTACCTCAAACGTGTCCGGAGTGGAGGGTTGTTCCACTAGCTCCTCCAGCCCTTCATCCTCGCTCGACGCGCCCATCCCGGGGCTCGACGGGCCTTTCGGCGCCGGAGCCACTACCGGGGTCCGTGCTGGGGCCGTATCGGCCTTAGGGGCACTCGAGGTCTTTACCGGTGCCGCCCTCTTGTGCGGGGAGCGTCCTCGGGCCTTAGGTTGGCCCTTCGCTTTCGCCGGCGAAGACGATCGGCGTCGTGTATTTCCCCGCTGGGTCGGTGCCGCAGGCTTCGGGTGACCCGCCGGTGCCGGTTCCCGCACCGATGCCGGGGCGCTCCGCACGGAGGCAGACGGTGCCGTCGAAGTGGAGGGCTGTAACGCCGTCTCCATGAGCAGCTGCTTAAGGCGAAAGTCCCTCTCTTTTTTAGTTCTGGGCTTAAAGGCCTTGCAGATCTTGCAGCGCTCTTTCTGGTGAGCCTCCCCTAGGCAACGGAGACATGAAGCGTGGGGGTCGCTCAATGGCATAGGCCTGCATCACGTGGCACAAGCCTTGAAGCCTTGGGCGTGTGGCATACCCCGCCGCCCAGGGCCGGTGCCGGGGCTGAACAAATAACCCCGGCAGGAACTTTAAGTACCCTAATGAGCTGTTAACTACTGGCTCAACACTACTACAAACTAACTGATAACTGCTAGATAACACTAATGACTATTGCTAAGGGACACTCTCAGACGAGAGGCAGAGTTGTTCCAACGCCGCCACGGACGGTAAGAAGGAACTGGAGGGGTCGGGTCGGCAGGGATATATGTACCCTGGAGCGGGGCGCCGCTCTGGCGGGAAGGAGGGGGCCCCACCGGCCCGACGGGAGCCGCTAAGGGAAAAAGTTTCCGACGTCCGTGCACGCGACGCACGTACACCTAATGTGTAATGGACGTGAACAATCACTCGAAGAAGAACCCGTTTTTCTCCACAGGACCACTGCCTTGTTCAACTCACAAAATGGTTTGTGCACAGAAAATGAGGTAGATGTTCAATATGTTTCAATGTAGCCTAAACGCATAGCACTGAAGGTCCATGATCCAACAGACTATGAAATATCAAACAGCACATATATCACATTACATTTAAATATAGTTCAAGCAGATACTGAAACATAGTTCACATTACTTACGATTTATTTCATGCAGACGAATGGTACTTCTTTGTAAATAAAGGTACATATATCCCCATATCATTTACTAAATTTAAAATTGGCTAAAAATTAAAAATATATTAGAAATTTTAATAGTTTCACTTAATGGAAAATAACTTACTATCACCTATTTTTTCTGCTTGACAGAACCAGTTACTGAGATTCAGAAGATAAATTTAACAGCACAGAGGCTACTTGTGATACCCAGAGCTACTTCTATTACAGTGGTTGCATAGGTGAACTAAAAGGCCATTTCAGCCCTATATAGAAGCCAATATTCAAGTACTGATCCATGCACCCACATAAAGAAAGGGTATGTGATTTCACATCATCCTGCCACACACCACACCTCTATTTAAGTAGTCATGAAGGGTGCAAAAAGATATTGGGATTTTGTGAGATTTAGTTGGTCAGATGAATCCTCTAGAACAGTGGTTCTCAAACTGGGGTCACCCGGGCTGGTGTTAGACTTGCTGGGGCCCAGGGCAAAAGCCCAAGCCCGAGCCCCATCACCCAGGGCAAAAGCCTTCAGACCAAGGCTATCAGCCCTGGCTGATGGGACTTGAGGTTTGCCCCCACCCACAGCCGGGCTCGGGCTTTGGTTTCAGCCCACCCCCTGCCAGGGACGGCGGGGCTGGCCAGGCTCAGGCTTCAGGCTTGTTGTCAGAAGGGGATTGCAGTGCAGTGAAGTTTGAGAACCCCTGCTCTAGAAACTCTCTAGAGTCACAACTAATGAGGTCTTACAGTCATAGCCTTTCTGCAATACCAAATCTCTCATGGATCGTATGCAACACAGCAGCAGACAGGACTGAAACCTGCTTTGTAACCTAGCTTTAAAGTTATTTTTATGTATTTTACAGGTTTCCCCATCTTTTTTTGTCACATATTATTCTTTCCCTCAAAATTAATTTTAATCATGTTCCCTTACCAGCCATTCCTCCACAGTTCCCTAGTATATCTGCTATACAGAAGTGTTTCTCAATCTTTTTATCATCATGGACAGGCTTGTTGCCTTCCTAAATTGCGTCAGGGAGACCTCAGCAACTGGCACTGGTCCACAGACCAGTCATTGAGAAACACTGGTATACCAGAACTGAAGTCTGTTAGAAACTCTCTTTGCTTAACGTTTCTTCTGTGTAATGTCAACCAAATTTGCAGACACCACCAAAATCATAGAGGTAAACAACATATAGACCAGAACCTATCTGCAAACCAGCAAAAGGTGAGAGCAGTCAAGTCTGCAGGCAACAAGAGGAGGAGACTTAATGTTAAAAAAAGTTGTACACCGAGGAAGGAAGAAATAAATAGTAGGCATAAGATGAGAAGATGTACCTAACCAGTTGCACCACTATGTCACTATGTTATTTTCATCTTGTCTGTATCTCCTTAATACAATCCTGATATTAATTTTTAACATGTACAGCCATATAGTTGTTGCAGGAAATGTGGGAGATCAGACTGGGAATTCAAAATGGAAGTTTCCTCAAGAGTTACTTGAAGTATGGTTCTATTCTGAAAAGGGCCTGTGTATAAATAGGACACAGCAGTTCGGTTATTTGTGTCTATTTAGAAGTCTATATGATCAGCAATTAAATCAGTTTTCACTACTTTTTACTCCAATTGGCACCAGAGAACCAATACAGCTTTTTGTGCATCAAGAGAAATGCTTGTTTATTTTCCATCAGTTACACCTGCATGGAGGGCAGTGAGCACAGAGGACACTGCAAGCCTAATTACTATAGATAGGTAAGCAGCTATCTTGACTTACAGGGGGAAACTACAGAGAGGAGCCAGCTAGAGACTGCAGCTGGTAGGGGCAGAAGTAGCCAAAGCAGGGACCTCTGGACAATCAGAACTTTTTACAGTTTTAGCTGGTGCTGATTGGCTGTTCACTCCATTCACCCCCTTCCTTCACAGCCTCTTCCCCTTAAGCTTCACTCCAAACCTGCTCCCCTTACCTGCTCCTCCTCTGCCCTGCCCCCTTCACTTTCTATTTAACTTATCCCCTTCCTAACAAAATCCACCCACAAAAAAAAAGTGGTACTAATATGTCGTTTGCTGCCATCACGCAGTTCTTTGTTTGTTAAGACCCTGTGTCTCTCTCATCTATTTGGCTTGTAAGTAAGGCTACAATTTTGTCATAGACATTTTTAGTAAAAGTCAGGGACAGGTCACAGGCAATTAAAAATTCATGGAAGGTGTGACCTGTCCCTGACTTTTACTAAAAATATCCATGACAAAATGGGGAGGGAGGACGGTCCAGAACCCTACCCTGCTGTGGATTCCCCTCCCCCCCCCCGCACAACTGCCAGTAGGGGTACCCCGCAGCTCCTGGAGACCAGGGGATGTGGGGGTACCCTGCAGCTCCCAGCAGCTGCGGGGTGGTCGCAGAGGTCTGTGATTCCGTGACTTCTGTGACCAAATCATAGCCTTACTTATAAGCTCTTCAGAGCAGGGTCCATGCGTTTGTTCGGTGCCTACCACAATGGGGCTTCCACAATAGGTTGGTCCTTAGTCACAACTAACATTGTAAACATGATTAATAATAGATCAAAGGCTAGCAGAGCTAGCAATTAGGACTTGTTTTTTAAACATGTAAATTGAACACATTTGATAAGGAAATCAGAGACACAATAAACATGGAACCTTACTATTATATGTATTATTAATTATTTTGATTGCTGTAGTGCCAAAGGGCAGCAATCAGGGCTCCATTTTGCTAGGCACCCAAGAATCATGTGAGATGGTCCCTTTCCCAGAAAACTGACAATCTAAGTATGATACAAAAACAGACAACAGAAATACAAGGTAATACTGAGACCTAGATAACCTTACAAAGGCACTTTATGAACTTTTAGAAGAGAAATGTGTTTTAGACATGGTCCACAAAATAGGAAAGTTTGAGAACTGTGGCCTAACCAACCAGCCAACAATCATAAGAGAACTAAGTTTCTTGGCAGCACAACAATTTATCCCATAATTTTAACATATACAATTCATAAAAGCATAATTTTTTTCCTTTCTTAGACTATAATTGGCTGATGCTGGGCCTGGTCCCTACAATCTGTATGTCAGAAAAATTCCCACTGTAGTCAATAGGAATAGTGCCAGAGTGAAGGATTACAGAACCAGACTGATAAATGTATCACTTTTTAAATTTATTATATATCGTTCCAACAGTGTACTATGCATCTTCATAAGGGGAGAACTGTCCTTGACAAGAATAGTTGCAAGAGGTTTCTTTAAATGTTACATATATTTATAATAGTGCTCAGTATAATCTCAAGATAAATAATCTGTCCTTATATTACCTTTCAGACATCCTAATCATTCCTTTCAGCACTTTCTATCTTTTTCTGAAACTCTCTCTGGATATCACTGACTTATAATGTAACCTACACGAAGAACTGGAAACTTTTTTAGAACAGACTGTTATATTGTGGATAAAAGAGGAAAATGGAAAAGCTGCTTTTATACTTCTACACAACTACAAATTCTACGTGGCACTTGCAGTATGTCAATGAAGACACAAGACAATCATGCATATTATATATACAGTGCAACAGCAGTTCTTTGCAGGCGCTGAGATCATCAGACTATGCACCAAAAGAGTATGTATCAAAATCTGATTTTTAAGAAGGACAAAATCAAAAGAGGCATCAATGTGATTTAAATAGAAAAAATTGAATATTTACCTTTCTTCAGCTGCTGATGTCGTTCTTCCAATTTGTGTCGGACAAATCTGAAGCCATCAGTAATACCGCTCAAGCTGTCTTGGATGAAATTTGGAGCAGCAGGTTGGGATGTGAGCACCTTACAGGTAGCAGTCTGATGTTCAATTTGAGGGCACAGACTTAACAGATGAGTGAGCTCCCGCTGTGAAAAATTAACAAAAACAAAACCAAGATATACATTTAAACCATTTGTATACATACTTGTGCTATGACTATTCAACAGATTTAGGATAAAGTTTTCAAAAGCATCTAAATCCCATTAATTTTAAATAAGACTTGAGTGCTTTTGAGACAGATAATTACCCTTACACTGTTGACACAGGCTAAACTAATCTGGGGTATTCCGTTCTTCTATAAGTTTAATATCAAAGTAAACAAGGTTGCCAACCTTACCTGACATGACTCTTTTAGGGCTGTTAAAGGTGGCTGTTGCAATGCTGAAGTGGCATTTTTTAGCCACACCTCCTTCTCATTTACAATCTTCTCAAGTTCACCCATTTCCCTAAAGTATGTGTTTATTTCATCCTGGTATTGTATCTTTCTTGCCAGTTCCTCCAGGTGGCTGATCACCTCTTTCCACTCTGTCAATATCTTCTCCAGGGCATTTTTCACATCCTCAGTTAAAAGTCCCTCTGAGTCAATGAAGGAAATAAACAAACTGCAACACATCTTGATTTACAAATATCTAATCATTCCATTCTTCAGATAGACTAAAGCAAACATATATATGTTTCATCTATAATCACACAGGTTTTTTGTTTTTTTTTTTTTTTACTTCCAAGTCAGTCTTCCTTGAAACTATGTCTAATAGTGGTAACAAGCATTTTGGTTTTTAATTTCAAGCTTATATTATAGGTAAAACTTAGCGTATGTCTACACAGGGATAAAAAAAAGTGTGACTGGACTAAGTCAGCTGATTCGGGCTCACAGAGTCCAAAAACCATGTGTACATGTTCTGGCTTGGGCTCCAGCCCAAGCTCCAGGATCCTCCACCCTCACATGGTCCCCGTGTGATGTTGCACTCTATATGATTTTATGAAAATATGGTAATGTAACTGAAATATGCTTTATGCAAAAGGTCTCCTGTAAGGTATCATTACAAAGCTTATAATCGGAGTGTGATTATCCTATTTGTATAAATGTACCACTCTTGTGTCTGAAAAAAGAAATATGAACTATAACTCTGAGGGCCTATTGTACTTATGCAAAGTGTGGGCCATTAATGGTGGTTTGGAATCTTGATGACTCCCATTAACCAGGACAATTGACTGCAGATGGGTCTATTTTACCTGTAAGTCTTCCTGTATACCTGTGTGCTGGCAAGTGGGTAATGAAGTCTTACAGTGACATGTGATCATGTCTCCTGAACCGGAATCCATCTTTAACCTCATGTCTTTCCATTGAGAAGGAGGGGATGGGAACCCAGAGAGGGACAAAGGATTCCTGCCTTATGCAAAAGATATATAAATGGGTGGAACAGAACAAAGAGGAGCCATCATGAAGAATCCCCTAGCTACCACCTGAGCTGAAACAATGGCTGTATCAGGGGAAAGGATTGTGCCCAGACTAAGAAGGCATCCAGTCTCTGAAAGAAACGTATTGAAACATCTGAGGGTGAGATCTTATCTGTATTCAGTTTCTTACTGTATTAGACATAAATTTGCATGTTTTATTTTATTTTGCTTGTAATTCACTTTGTTCTGTTACACTACTTGGAACCACTTAAATCCTACTTTCTGTATTTAATAAAATCACTTTTTACTTATTAATTAACCCAGAGTATGTATTAATACTGCGGGGGGCAGGGGGGGAGAAACAGTTGTGCATACCTCTCTATCAGTGTTATAAAAGGCGAAGAATTTATGAATTTACCTTGTATAAGCCTTATACAGGGTAAAAGGGATTTACCATATTTGGGTTTTAGACCCCATTGGGAGTTGGGCATCTGAGTGTTAAAGACAAGAACACTTCTGTTAGCTGCTTTCAGTCAAGTCTGCAGCTTTGGGGACAAGTAATTCAGACCCTGGGTCTGTGCTGGAGCAGACAGGCGTGTCTGGCTCAGCAAGACAGGGTGCTGGGGTCCCAAACTGGCAGGGAAGCAGGGGCAGAAGTAGTCTTGGCACATCAGGCGGCAGCTCCCAAGGGGGGTTCTGTGATCCAGTCCATCACACCCCGAATGCCTACAAAGCAATTTTTAGCCCTGCAGCCTGAGCCCCACAAGCCCAATAAAGTTGGCCCAGGCCAACCACAGCTGGGCGCGCCACACTTCAACCTCCTTAGTCACTCAATTACAGACGTAAAAGTTGCAATTCTCCAACAAAAAAACTTCAAAAACAGACTCCAATGAGAAACTGCAGAACTGGAATTAATTTGCAAATTGGATACCATTAAATTAGGCTTGAATAAAGACTGGGAATGGATGGGTCATTATACGAAGGAAACAAATATTTCCCCGTGCTAATTTTTCTCCTACTGTTACTCACACCTTCTTGTCAACTATTTGAAATGGGCCATCCTGATTATCACTACAAAAGTTTTTTTTTCTCCTGCTGATAATAGCCCAACTTAATTGATTAGTCTGGTTAGAGTTGGTATGGCAACACCCATTTTTTCATGGTGGGTGGGTGTGTCTACTGCATGCATCCAATGAAGTGGGTTTTAGCCCACGAAAACTTATGCCCAAATAAATTTGTGTCTCCAAGATGCCACAAGTACTCCTCATTGTTTTCACTCCCTCTGACAAACAAATTCACAGTTTACAATGATGAGCGGTCACCCATTTTTTATTTTAAATACTGAATTATATTTTGGAAGTCATTTAAACATCTTAAATCATTAAATAAAATTAACTTCATAAACAATGGGCTTTTTTATGAAGTTTTCCCTGCAGCGCTCTAGAGTTACTGTTGAAAAGGACAAGCAGCAAACTACCAAGCATCAGTCCCTAACTGCACGCTGGGGTCAGTAAATTTGTCGAAAGGTTGGATGTCAGGCTGGGAAAGAGGAGGAACAATACCAAACAATGTTACATTGCAAACAGATGTGATTAACAACTAGATAGTAATATGAATAATAGCTGCAAAACACAACATTGACAGCCCACAGAGACTGCATGAAGCATTTTTATTTCTATACTAGCTCACACACATTTTCTTAAAAAAGAAAGAGACTGAATAAATTTGAATAATCAGTACAATATACGCCTTAAAGATGTAACATTGTAAGACGAACAGACTTCACCCACACACACAGTTTTCTCGCTGTGTTTATATTTCCCCCCCCCCCTTGGGGTGGGTAAGTAATTGGGGATTTTGTCTACACTAAAAAGTTCTATATATGCTTGTCTTCATCACACTGCCTTGAAACTTGCAATCACTTTCAGTGCTGGTAACACCACAATTTGTAATAGAAACTGTGGCTTGTGGCAACATAACATAATACAGTGATCTTATAGATACTTTCCAGATTCATAACCTTCATCCCTGCAGCATTATTAATAAGGTATCTGGATATTCAGGAATATGGAGAATTTGTAACTTTAATTAGCAAGGCTATAATATCTAATACTCTAGTATAATGATTGAGGCACTCTGACTTACAGCCTAAAGTAATCAATAATTCAGATTCTTAAAAGTACTCTTTATATCTTGCAGTTGCATGTTTGTGTTGCTATTTCTGTTTCAAGTTGCCAATTCTTTATACAAGGTGTATTTGGATGCGGTCTTATGAAGTATATTCACTGGGTGAAGTCGTCAAAAATTTTAAAACAGAAATATACATATTTTGTCTTGCTTGACATTATATATTTTCCCCTTGACAGAAAAGTTAAACAATACTTCTATAATATCCTATTAAGTGGCACTAGCCAAATTTTGAAACATGTGTTTTGCATTATAATCAGTATGTAATGCTTGTTAAGGCCATAGACCTTCATAATTTAGAGAATAGATTCCTCCCCAAAAGAGGTTTGAAACCTAAAAACAATTACAAAGCAGCATAAGTTTTTACTGTCTAGCTTTACACTGAATTAGTTGGCTCATCAGCTTGTGAGAGATTATGACCCATTGTAACAGAGACCCAGGTGCGACATTAAGCACCCCTGTATTCTTACACTATACACTATTGTAATAATCTTTGAACAAAATGCGTCTTGTGAGGTATCATTTGAAAATTAACAACTCAACTGAATCAATTGATTGTATACAATATTACTGTATTATAGAAGTGTACAAGTGAGGTCTTCTCTGAAAGCTAACGACACGCTGGTGACTAACATGATTGTAAGATGTATGTATTAACACTATATAAGGAATTACAGATATTCATTGATATTAGGCTGTACTGTCTGCTGAGACAGGAGAGGATGTCACAGCTATCTACCTGTCTTCTATGTAAATTAAGCATGGTGGAATCAGAAACAACAGAAGCTCCATTACACAGAAATTATACTGGGAATGGGAAGCCCACAGGAAGGGAAGAAGAGCATGAAGTCATTCTGCCTCTTGAAACAAAGGCCACATCTAACTTACAGACCTATATTGGTATAATTACGTTGCTCAGAGGCGTGGATTTTTCACACCCCTGCGCAACATGGTTATACTGAGCTAACCCCCTACCCCAACAGGAGAGCTTTTCCCATCAACACAGTTACCACCTCTCGCAGAGATGGATTAACTACACCGACAGGAGAAGCTCTCCCATTGGCATACGAGCATCTTCACTTAAGCACTGCAGTTGTGCAAATGCAGCATTTTAAGTATAGACCTGCCCAAAGTCATTGAATTTTGGAACATATAAGCAAGTACGGAAACTATCTTTGTCATCCATCACTAGACAAACACAAGAGGCCAGAATTCTTGCAAGCTGAGAGGATGTCCTTCTACCAAGAGGCGGTTGAAATCTCTGGAACCAAATATAGGTGAGTAACCTGCTTAGGCAAAGATCTTTCACCTAAGACGACAAGGGAAGCTAGCACCTTGTACTTTTGTGGAAGATCCTTACTGAGGGAAAGTCAGCCATGGCTGGGAAGAAGAATGGCTGGCGAGAGAAACCATCTTGAAAAAAGCTTGTATCTTGCTAGATTAAGATTTAGACTTTTAGAAGCGTATTTTATTTTGTTTTACTTACAATTTTCTGTCTTCATTCCTTATATTTAAAGTCCGGGATACACACCTTAATACACTTAAAGCCGCTTTCTCCAAACAAGGACACTCCACCAGAGAAGTATATCAAATCATGGAACAAGCCACCCAAATACCCCAGAAGAACCATCCAACCGCACACCCGTTATCACCTGCCACCCCACACTTGAACCAATACGGGTATCAAACAACAACCCATACTCAATGAGGACCCCATCCCAAAGAAAATCTTTCCTGAATTCCACTTCTGGCCTTCAAACACCAACCCCAGCCTCTCCAAGCTCCTCATCAAAAGCAAGCTCCCCACAGACCAGGACACACTAACTCAAAGTGGCACCAGACGCAAAATTTGCAGACATATCTTCACCAACACAAAGATCAAAACTCCCCATAACACACTTTTCAAGATCCACAGATCCTATGCATGCCTATCACAAGATGTGGTATACCTCAGTCAGTGCACTAAATGCCCCAACAACTATGTGGATGAAACCAGACAAGGACTACGCTCTTGAATGAACACACATGATAAAGACAAAAACACCCCATTACATGTAGATGAATACTTTTCATAAAGTGATCAACCTATTTCTGACCTATTAATCCTCATCCTCAAAGAAACCTACACAACACTTTCAAAAGATGAGCCTGGCAGCTTAAATTCATAGCTCTGCTAGATACTAAAAATCGTGGACCCCTCTTTTTGTCCTGTGACTGCAGAGGCATTAATGAGCTACTCAACCTTGAATGGTCCCTTAGAACGTGCGCTAACTACTTATGCTAAACAACCTGTTCCATCTTGCATGTAGCCGTGATGCTCGGAGTACCTTTCCTAGACCTGAAGAAAAGCTCTGTGTGGTTTCGAAGCTTCTCTCTCTCACTATCAGAAGTTGATCCAATAAAAGATATTACCCCACCCACCTTGTCTCTATTAATCCTAATTTTGTTAAAAAATTTATTTCACTTTACCATAAACCAACTCAGTGCTGTATTTAAAGAAAAAGGTGTATTCACCCCAATTAATAAGCTGTGATGCGTTTGTGTGTCTTTAAATGAACCATATTTTTCTCAACTACCCAGGAGAGGGTTGGACATTGCAGAACACATGGTTTTGGGAAAATCTGGGACTGGGAGTGTGTTGGCGTCACCCTGCAAGTAGCAACCACGGCTAGTGGAAGTTAGATTAGGAACGTGGACCGGCTGCTGGGGTCAGTGCTGCTGAACCAGGGCTGTCTAGCACACAGACATTCAGGGTGCAACCTGCAGGCTGGTTGCGAACAGCCCAGGTTGGGAGCTACAACAGCAAAGCATTGTGAGACACCTACGGTATGGGGACAGACAATGACATCCCCTCACTTGTCTGGACTGCACCCCAGAACGTGACACCAGGTAACTGACAAAATTAGAGATTTCACCCCTAGCAGGAAAAGAATTGTCTGGCTAGAGACTCCTAGCAAATGAGGGCTTTCTGAATGGGAAAAGCCCAACTGTTGGGTAGCCTGGCAAAGATTTTACAAAGTCTATCAGAAAAAATAGTCAACACCAGCGGTGTGCACCATGACACTTAGTAAGGCATGGAACTCTACATGTGTATGTGAGGTCATGACCTTGTATGTGTGAAGGATCCCATTTTGTAGAATATGTGGCATGACCTCTCATGTGTGAGGTCACATGGTGTGGAGGATGCCATCTGGTTCTACAAAATGATGTCCTCCATGAGTGTTCAGGGACAAGACAGAATCATCCTGTAGGCACAGCCAAGCTTAGGGCATGCCATGCACGTGTGGCATACACAGACACCACTGTCAACACACTGATGGTGGTATGTATCACCGCTTTGATTAGCTGAGGACACTGATAATCATAACTATGGTACCAGGGTACAATCGTGGACTTGACCTCAGAGCAACAAACATTCAGTCTCCAGAGTATGTGAAGAGCTGCTTTACAGGAGAATGAGACATGCTTTACTGACAGCATTTCATTGTATTTATTGGAATTATTATCTAGCAATTCTTTGGCATGGCTGAAAGATTCTGTCTTCACTGATGTTAACTGTAAGTTTTCGGAAGTTAGGGTTTTAACAATCATTCACTCAGATTACGTCTCAAGCTATGATCATCTCTTTTGCCTTTGTACCATGGGTAGTGACTCACTGACAAGAATTTTTACACAGAATCACAAACATGCATAAAGCAGACAAATATTCAAAGATAGATACACTGATATTTGTCCAATTCAAACTTTGCTCTAAAACAGCAGGCCAGTAACATATGAAAGTCTTGAAGACAAATTCTTTGTTTAAGATTCCAAAAGAACAATACGTAATTTTAACGTTGCCTTTTTCAACATCTTCAGGATCAATGGAAATAAAACAGAAACCCTAAGAGGAAATGAATGGATACATGCTATTTTCGAGAAATGTTTTCAGAACTGATCTTTCATAAGTTTGGTTAACATTCACATGCATTGTGTTCATCAACACCAATTAAGACCCATTCAGCTCTCACTTGCCTCCACCAAAACAAAATGAAAGAACTTTAAAGATCTCTTACCTTTTCCCATTTGATCCAACAGATTCTGTCCACTTTGGCTCAGATCATCTAACCTCTGGCTTTTCTCAGCCATTTCATTTTCTAGGGCCTGAGAATCAAATCCCAACAAAGAACATTGTTTCAAAGATGGGCATTTCAATTGACACAGAAACTTTTTCAGTACAGCACATAATACATACATCTCTACCACTCCCCAGATAATTCAAGATTTCTTGCAGGAGATTCCAGTTGCAAACAGCAACACATCTTTGAGTGTTTGTTAGCCATGTTTGCTTCAGAAACTAATGCCAAGCTGTATTACACAGTAATACTTACTGGTCACAATAAAAGGTTAATCATGGTATCATGATACCAAAAATAAAAGGTGACCAAAACAGTCTGGTTGGCCAGTGATGAGGAGATGTGGAACCTTTCATATATAAATTCCAATTCAAACCTGAAACATGCTGCATGTGACTAACTATTCGGCAGTCACTCAGTGTCCCATGGGAAAGTGACTTTTCAGTTAAATACGTATTAAAAAAAAATAACCACCCTCATTGGAAATCTCAGAAGAGAACAATGGGGTGAAGGTAACATCCCACTTACTCAGCAACACGGGCCAGCAAGGACACACCACACTACACTCTCTGAATTGGCTCCCCATGGAATATTTTGTTCCCTGCATTTAAAGCCAACACAAGCATTTTCTCCCAGTGCTGGTTGCAAGTTGATAAAACACTGCAATTTTATTCCTAGTGTTATTGTAGCACTCTTGGTTTTTTGTTTGATCCATGTTTATTATGTTTAGTCCAAGTCAAATTCAGCCAATGGGTAAAATTTCCTGGCCTTTTATTCTTGAATGCTTGACTCCCATGTTCTTTCCAGTTAATTGTGTGTGCCTTAAAGGGCCTCATTTTGGTCTCCTAAATGTCACTGGCAAACTTTCATAAATTCACAGGAGTAGGATTGGGCCCCAAATTAACAGTAAGTGGAGAGTGTTATCTGCTGCCTAGAGCTAACTGCAGTAATTTACATTGTGAGCTGCAGAAGCTGGCCCTGCAGGTGTATGTAATTCTGTTAAAGAATGCATCGAATCCTGTGAAATCTGAAGCTTCCAATTTGCCTAGAAAGCAGATACTGCAGATGCAAGCTTCTCCAGCTTGCCCTGCCTATATGTTTTTAATTTGTTCTTTTGGGAATGCTCTGATGCTTGCAAGATCAGGGCTCCAGGCATTTTTTTTTCTTCATACTACACTCATCATGAGAAGTGGAAGTGTTAATTCTTTCAAATAACTGAAGTTTCTTTTCCCTCCTACCATTTCCCCACAAAAAACTTTTTAAAAGAATAATTGAGTAATTAGGGAAATCTGAGTCGAATTAACGAGCTTTCAAATGTGGTGTGAAGGCAGTGAGATTCACAGTCATTTTGATGCAAACTTCACTCCCAGAATGTAACAGTGGGCTGGAGGCCTAGAAACCTGTCCTCTGTACTAATGGGTGTATTGCTCCAGTGTGATTGTGTAGAGGGAGATGGTTCCTCAGATAACCTGTGCCAGCCCTGTGGAGAGCCTTGAATACTAACACCCCAACCTTGAATTTAATTTCTTAATCAAAGCCGTCAATCATTTCCCTTCTCCCTTCCTTTTTATTTGGGGGGTTGGGGGGAAATTATTGGTTCAGATTGGCTTCTTTAACTTATTAGTAAATATAGGGCAGTCATTTTGAAACTGGAGTGGCTCCATCTTCCTTCTTAGCTCTTAGCTTCTTCTCTCCTTTTCATTCCCCAAACATGTCCATTTTGCTCAGGTCAAGCAGCTCAGCTGAATAACCCTTCACATCCTTTACCCACATTTCACTGTTTTTTATTAATTTTTAAAATCATACACACGCCAGGAACCCCCTGGCTACTCCCTCTTCTGCCATGCATCTACCCCTCCTTCCAGTTCCCCCTCAAAATGCATCTCTTCAAGGAGAGTTACAAGCCACAGTCTAAAGTTAAATTAATTTTTTAACTATGAGCCCTCTTGATAAATGCCAGTGACCTCATGAACTTATTGTTTGCACACTCATCCTTTTCTCCATCAACTCTTCTCCGTGTTTGTCACCCTCTTCTACTCATCTTAACACAGGCTCTAAGCCTGCAATTGACAGACAGGTGAACTGCTATACTTCCCTGGAACCCTTACTTACTTAAATGGGGCTCCACAGAGAAGCATGCTGTCTATGTGTTGTAAATTGCAGAATTGGGAATCAGACTGTAAACTCTTCTGGGCAAGGACTCTGTTTTCTGAAGAGCCTTGCACATTTATGGAGCTTTATAAATAATGATTGATAATAATAATCATAATAGCAGCAGCTACAACTTCCTTCCATATAGCCTCAATGTCATCTTTTTGCACTGGAGCCTACTCAGAAGTGAGCCTCCTTCTGGAGACTGTGACAGACCCAGACCAGTGGGATACAGGAGTCTGGTAGAGGGCAAATATACTAGTCACTGGATGAGTAGTTTTCTGTTCCCTGAGTGACCAGAGCAGGGGCTGCAGTAGAGTAACCAGGAACCTGCTAGAACCAGTTAAGGCAGGCAGGCTAATTAGGACATCTGGCACCAATTAAGAAGAAGCTGCTAGAATCAATTAAGACAGGCTAATCAGGGCACCTGGGTTTTTAAAAGGAGCTCACTTCAGTTTGTGGTGCAAGTGTGAGGAGCTGGGAGCAAGAAGCACGAGGAGCTGAGAGTGAGAGGGTGTGCTGCTGGAGGACTGAGGAGCACAAGCATTATCAGACACCAGGAGGAAGGTCCTGTGGTGAGACTAAGGAAGGTGTTTGGAGGATGCTATGGGGAAGTAGCCCAGGGAGTTGTAGGTGTCGTGCAGCTGTTACAGAAGGCACTATAGACAGCTGCAGTTCACAGGGCCCTGGGCTGGAACCTGGAGTAGAGGGCAGGCCCTGGTTCCCCCCAAACCTCCCAATTGACCTGGACTGTGGGTTCTTCCAAAGGGGAAGGTCTCTGGGCTGTTCCACATCCCACATGGTGAATCTCTGAGGCAAGAAAATCCGCCAATAAGCGCAGGACCCACCAAGATAGAGGAGGAACTTTGTCACAAGACTTAAATATGCACATTAAGATTCCACAAGCAGATTCAAGTACATCTCTACCCCGATATAAAGCGACCCGATATAACACTAATTCTGATGTAACGCAGTAAAGCAGTGCTCCAGAGGGGCGGAGCTGCACACTCCAGCAGATCAAAGCAAGTTCGATATAACGCGAAGGACAGCGTTATATTGAGGTAGAGGTGTACTGCTAATATTCCAGTAAGCTTTTCCAAAGACAATGCTTTAAAAAAAAAAAAAAATGGTCACAAGGATTCACTCCTCCCGTGGCATGAATCCAAGACAGAGTAGGCATAGCTCCCACAGGGTCTTGTAAATTCTATACTGTCTCACAGGTTGGTGACAGTTTTATAGCAGCAGTATTGTACAAAGGGTAAAATTACAGGGACTCTGACCTATGCTAAGATTCTAAGTAGTAAGATTCCAATTACTTTAGCAATAAAACACTTCAGGCTCTTCTGAGGGACAGGGTGGGACAGGGTCAATATATGCTTCCAGGGGATTGTGTGTAGAGACTGCCCACAGCTCTATACTTTCCCAAGGTTACTTGAGTGTTTTCAATCGGTCCCCATCTCCAGTTGTCAGCCATGAGGCTAAAACAAGTAGCTAGCTAGAAAACACAATAATCCTCAAGAAATATACTTCCTATTACTATGCTGAAGATGGATATTAGCAAGAAAAGAAAAGAAAACTCCTCCCAGTAAATCAGTAAGCATGACCCAGCAGCCACAATATTGCTTGTAGCTAATCAGAGAGTTACACGTTTGTCCAGCATTCCAGAGCCATTTAACAATGGAACTTAATCCACAGAAAGCTCTCAGATCAGACTGTACCTCTACCTGATAGCAAGCGAAAACTGACAAACTATTCACTGGAACTTCCTTCCATCTTCTTAGTTTACCTTCAACTTTTCTTTCATGTTTGCAGTCTCTCTCATCTTCTTGTATTCTTTGATTTCTATGGCCTGAATGGCAGCTTTTGATTTCAAAATCCAGTTCAACAGCTCAGCGTTTTCAGCATCAAACCTGGTTTAAAAGGTCAGATGATAAAATTTTTCATCATTTTTTTCTCCCCATTCGGTCATTGTGTCTTTTATTAAGTTCCGCAGGTTCCTCCATCAACACTGAGAAACCAAGGTGGCACACATGCATTCATGTATTTTCACATTACTGCCCTACCACAAGCGAGTAGTGACAAATCTCACTGCTTACAGACTCTGCATTAAACTGCCACAGTGAAAACCATTTCATTATCATCAACTTCCCTTGCATGAACTTTGATGCAATGGTACCTTTTGTTTTCTTGTTTTACAGACACCTTACAACACATGATTACTATTTCTATTAACATATGGTCCTATAGGATGCATCTTACAATGTTATAAGCATAAGAATAGGTTTCCCTAAAAACAACAAAATTAAAAATATGAATGATAGACAACTAAGGACTATATTTTTGTTCCAAATTCTGTAAATATATGTAAAAGACACATATTAGCTTAAATGAAGAACCAGCTGCTAAAGAATTACATAATAACTCAGGGCAGCTGGCAAAGGCATTAGAAATGATCAGCTGATTGAGAAATAGCTTATAATCAGGCTCTTCGGCTACACTAAGGGCTAGTGTACACAGGAAAGCTAAGCCAGTATCAGCTAAGGTGTGAATTGAAGCCAACATATTTATACCAGAATAGCTCACCATGAGTGTGGCTTTTTTAGTTTAAACCATTTCCAAAGTGACAAATTAAACAAGAAAAAATAAACAAACACTCTTTAAGGTTATGTATGAGGACTATACCAGTTTAACTATATTGGTTTAAAGTCACACTTACTACTTTCCCATGCAGACAAACCCTAATGCATAACAGCCTGTAATTAACCCAGTGAGAAACTAATTCCAGCAAGTTACTGTTAAGTCAGTCAAACTGTTCGTGGGAGAATTTGCAGGTTTCCTGCCATTGTTCATTTATTGGCTCAAAACTTGTGTTATAGGGAAGTGGCAAAAACAGCAACTGAAAGTTTAACCTGTTTTTTCCAACTCCATTCTCTGATACAGCTTTAACACTAGTAAAGGGAGATGGTAAATTGAGGCAGGATCAATCACTTTCTTAAAAAGCAAAAAAAAAAAATGTTTATACAGCATCATGAACCTCTAATTCAAGAACTGTAAACAGAGAATGATGATATTATGGTTACGGCATCAGACTGGAACTAAGGTGCTCTGGGTTCAATCAGAAACTGTGCTACAGACTTGTCAGGTGACTTCAGGCAAGTTCCTTTATCTCTCTGTGCTTTAGTTCTCCATCTTTAAAATGGGGATATTTTAAGCTATAAAAGATTCACGTAGTAAGAAATAGCTGTATGAACAGCACCTAGCCCAGTAAAGCCCTGCTCTTGGCTCAGGCCTCTAATATTAATAAAGTACAGAAGCCAAATGGCTGGTCAAATAAATTACTGAATTTTTCAAAATGGAGAGTAAACAGAAAATGGCAAGGGTAAGAAATGCATGCACAGCATTTACTCTGTTCATTTACCTTGACCATAGTTTTAGTTACAATATTTTATAAAGGACACTAAAGTACATTTTGCTTTAAAAAAAAAAAAAAAACCTAACCACCCAGTGAGTTCCTAGCAATGAGACCTCAATACATTATGGTCTCTGCTATTAAATATATAGGAAGGCTGGGGGCAGACCACCAGTTTTTCTGTCCAGATAGTTGCAACAATGAATTTTAACACAATTAGAAGTAAATAATTAATATGTTATATATTACTAAATAAAATAAATATTACTTTGGCACTTGGATGCTGCTTTTCACCTAAAGATCTAAAAAAGTGCTTTACAAAGGAAATTCTCTCCATTTTTCAATGGCAAAACTGAGGCACAGAGAGGTTGAGCACCACATTTTTCAGCAGTCTTGAGCACCCAGAACTCCATTTGACATTAATGGGATCTGCAGATATTCTGTAGCTCTGAAAACCAGATTGTGAATGACTTCCACAAAAACCACACGATGAAGCAGTGACAGAGCCACAAACAGAACTCAGGTCTATGAGAAAATGCTTAATAATAATAAAATAATAATTATAATAATATGGAGATACATAGAATCATAGAATATTAGGGGTAGAAGAGACCTGGAGGTCATCTAGAAAAACCACCTGCTCAAATCAGGACAAAACACCAACTAAATCATCCCAGCCAGGGCTTTGTCAAGCCAGGCCTTAAAAACCTCGAAGGATGTAGATTCCACCACCTCCCTAGGTAACCCATTCCAGTGCTTCACCACCCTCCTAGTGAAACAGTGTTTCCTAACATCCTCTTCGGAATCCCCCTTCAGGTAGTTGAAAGGCTACTATCAAATCCCCGCTCACTTTTCTCTTCTGCAGATTAATTAACCCCAGTTCCCTCAGCCTCTCCTCCTCCTTCTCAGCTTCTCCTCCCTCCCCTCAGCCTCTCCTCCACTTTTTGACTGGTGGAAAAATTCAAGATTATTTGTTGCACATCAATTTCCAGAAGATTTTGTGTAACATCTTTAAACCTTTGCACAAGTAGAGGTGCAATGCAGAGCACATGTCACTTTCAGAGGAGGGGACCAACCAAGCATAATTGGTGCCCCCAGTTATGTGACAATTAGGAGACACTATGTGAAGAGAACAGATTTTTTTTTTGAAACACTGGCCATTTGGAGGGAGGAGGGGGGGGCAGAGATGTCAAAAAACAATAATTGTGTCAACCTGAAACAAAATTTTTGGCAAATCAAAAAGTTGGGGGACGGGGGGGACGGGAGAAGAGATGGTTTTTAAAAACTCAAGATTTTTTAAGACTTCTTAAAAAAAATTTAAAGTGAATTTCAAAACTAAGTCATTCTGAATCAAAAATTCAAAACATGCTTTGTTTTAGTTTTTAAAGTTCTGCGCCCCCCCCCCCAAAAAAAAAAAAACAATTCTACAAGTATGCAAAATGTTTTGGTCAACCCAAACTTGCACTTTTTGTTTAAAAATAAGTTTTGGCTGAAAAATTTCACCTAGCACTAGAGGTTATAGATATTTCTTACTTGCATTAAGACAATTTCATATATAAAGACTAAGGAAAATAAGTTTAAAATATTATCTAGTGAGTAACAAATACCAATAATATATTCTTACCTTTTTTTGGCTGCAATATCCATGGGTATCTGCCTTTTCTTTGGTGGTGGAGGTGGGGGTAGTTCCTGTCTGGATTGTTTTACCGTTATCTGCTCCTTTACAGAAATCATTTCTGTATCTGTCTTCTGTGAAACTTGGGACACTCCTATATTTCCCACAGACTGTGTTACCTACACAAAACGATTTAGCGAAGAGTTTATTTTATGGGACAAATTCTGTGTGCTTTTTTCAATCAATTACATTTACATGTCATTCAAACCCAATTAATAATAAAAACAACTCCTCACTCATTTAGCCCTTCTCATCTGTAGATCTCAAAGCACTTCAACAAAAAAGAGTTAAGTAACATTATTCTAATTTTTCCAGATGGGGAAACTAAGCATCAAAATTCTCAAATTGACTGAAAGTTTGTAGCAGATTGAGTAAATATAATCAACAAAGCCAATGACAGATTTTCATTCACCAGTCAAAACCAACATTCGGGGGAGGGAAAGGGAGAGAGTTGAAGGAGGAGTTGTTTTTTGAAGTATAACACAAAACTTTATAAACGCTTATGCTGCCAGTTCATCACAACTAGACTCCAACTATGCAAAAATTGACACGCAATCCAAAGACCCATTACAGTCAACGGCAATCTATTGACTTTACAGGCCTTTGAACTGGACTCATGGGAGTGCTCTAGACAGTCAAAGTCAAGCACATGATTAAGTCTTTTTCAGAAATGTGGCCTAGCTTACTCAGCACTCCTTACTGAATGGGAGTTTTGTGCAAGTAAGAAATACTAACTAAGCCCTAAATAGCAATATATGGTGAAAACACGCAAGCTTTGCTCTTATTCTTGAATGCCAAAATAAATGTTTTTGTCTATAATTTCAATATATCATGGTAAATCTGTACCATATTGAGAAAAATCACACTGGTCTAAATTCAACCTTGGTATGACTCCATGTGCTTTTTTATTCTGACTTCTAAAGTATCACCAATTTAGCCAATCTCAGCACCATTACAACAACATTTAAAAATTCACATAATCAATAAAATGCCAAGAAATATAAAATTATCTTTTACTGATGGGCAAAATAGTTTAAGATAAATATATTAATAAGGCCCCCCTCTCTCTGATCCTGAGTGGAAGAAATTGGGCCTCAGACAGCTGTGTTCAAAAGATTAACAAATTTGGGCTCTGGCAGACCAAGGGAAGTCCACAGAATTACATCATGGATTAATTTAGGCATAAGTAATTGCATGAACCTTCCTTTACCAAAGCTGGTGGCAAAGGACACATCTCAAGGATTGAAAGAATTTAATATTGTTTGCTTACCTGATTAGAGAAGTCCTCAAGCTTCTGAACTAAACTGTCCCACCTCTGAGTTAGTTCCTCCAGATCACTGTCAATTTTCTTTGAAGCCCTTTTATTCCCAAGGAGCTGTGCCACATCCTGACCAACCTCACTTAACTGATCTAGCATTTGACGCTTCATTCCCATATCTTCCTTCAAAATCTGTCATTTAAAAAAAAAAAATCCATTAACTGTTTTCACTTAAAGATCCCAAATATTTCCACACCACTTCCCAGATTTTACTCAAATTTTCTCTTAATTCCATGATCTAGACGAACTATATATTTTAAAAACACAATTCTTTATCATGCAACAAGAGAAAAAGAATTGTTTTTAAAAGAATCAGCCCCAGAATCAGCTATTATATTGTAGAGTATACAAGAATAAGTTTACTACAAAATTTAGCATAGATCTTAGCTAGCACTGGGAACTATGGAAAGTGTCTTTTACTGACAGTTTTCAGTGAAACAATGGGAACTGTTGACCACAGAGGCAACTGGTCATAATGCAGCACAGAGAACCAGAGTTTGCCACAACAAGTTAAATACTCAAAACAGATGTCATTTTACAAAGAACGAACTCCATGAAGGACTTTGACAAACATAAGGAGGGAATGTGTGGCCTGATTTTCAAAGATGCCAAATGTTCACAGCTCCTACTGACGTCAAATGAAGTCAGGCTAATAACAACATGTTACTTACTCATGTTTTTTTAAATTGACAGGGAAGACCAGGATAGCAATACTCACAGCCAGTTTTCGAACATTCACACTCAGCTCTGTTTGATCTTTGAAGTTCCTTGTTTGGACTTTATTTAAAGCCTCCTCTTTGTCAGTTAACCAAGCTTTCAACAAGCACTGCAGAGGAAAAAGAATACAGCACTTGTGAAACATACGACAGCATCAAACAACTAATGGCAAATTTCTCCTAACAGGAAGATCTGAAAGATATCACCACCACTGTTCTGCAATCCTTACATGCATCAAACTCCTATTGGCATTAATGGGAGTAGCACACATACAGGGATAAAAGAATACCAGATTAGATATCTGCCAGAAATTCAGCCTAAATTTACAAATTATTATACCAGAGTTAAACGCAGTGAAATATTTAGAATAAACAATTTTCCTTCTCATCACTAGCAGGCCTAGTGCTCCAAAAATCTTGCTCTCAGGACCTGTCCGTGTTTCTAGCCTTGGCAGTTTGTCACAACCAACTTTCAAATCACGACATTCTAATTACCATCCTTGAATCTTTCTCAACTTCAACTGCAACACAGCTTTAGCAGGCAATGCCTCACAAACTGCTAGAGACAGAGACTGACACTAAGGATACACTACTGTCGAATAAAACAAAAGAGGAGTGGTCTAACTTTTTCATAGTGTGGAGCACATCTTTAAGGAGAAACTGTCTCATGGCTTCTCCACCCATCTCATCTGGAATTGTGAAGACCACTGTCCTTCCTCATTAGTGGTCAAATACCATTGTTGTGGCAACCTCAACAATGCCTTATGTGAAAAAAAATGTTAGGAATGTATATTAGCTTCTTTTAATATAATTGAACAGCTGGAAGCAATGAGAAGCTGCCAATGTCCCATCCAACACTCCATGGACCACAGTTTAAGAACCACAGGGGTTTTTTTGTTTGTTTGAAAGCAGCCCTAGTAGTTCACTGGACATTAGACTATAAAACTGTCACTAGATCCTCAATCTAGCTGTGCAGTTTTGGCATTGGCCCAGGACTGATTAGCAACTCCTGGATCTAAGACTACTTTAGTTTTCCCTTCCCATATAACCTGAATACATAAATGTATAGACAGGAAAATATAAGGATGATGAAAATGCCATAAAATATGAAAGAACAAGGCCACAACACCACATATTCATTGAAAAAATTAAGCTGACGTTCCAGCCAACACATTTTATATAGCTGAGTTAAGAAGCTCTTCAATGTGAATGATTAATCTCTGCTAACTTAGCTGACAATGATAACTCTCCCCAGGAAACTGAAACATTATAATTATTACAGTGCTAAGAAATAAATGGCAATGACTAATTTGTTTCCTGAGTGGTAAGAATTATGCTGACTGGGCAGTTAGGCTTCCAAAGATTCTTTAGGCAGTCATAAAAAGACTGATGCATCTCTGCTCATTCTTCCAGTTGACTGGTGAAATGGCAGAAGTGACAACAGCTGAATGATCTAAAGTATTTTTCTCAATGACAAATATTTTCCTAGAACTTGAAATTAATTCTAACTTCAGAATTTCTAGTTAACTTAGTTTTCCTGGAACAGGGACTGATCAATTAAGCTTGGTAGTATAGATGATTGATCCTGAGCCAGTACCTCAAACTGAAACAATGGTTGCTTTAAACCGTTTAATTATTTTTTCAGTTGAAAGGACATTTCACTAAAACACTGACATTTCCACATCATCACACTCACTGTATTTTAAATACACAGTAAAAAACCTTCAAGGATTTTTATTTTCAGAGTCACACAGTTCATGTACATTATGTAAAATACATGCACATGAAGAGACTCCTGTGTAAAACGCACTCATTTCCATTGATTAAGCTGTCCCCATTTCCTGGTTAGCAAGCAGTCCTCCTAAATGCACATCTGATAAGAACTGCACTTGCAGTTCTGCAAGGACCAGAAGAACATAAGCTACTTTGACATGGGAGTAGTTGAGGGCCTGTACCCTGACCTAGAATGGGATTAGTGGCTCCTCTGTTCATCTCCTTGACTCAGATATAATCCTACACTACACAAAAACTGCCATAACATTTTACTGTACATTTCTCTGATTATACCAGAATATATGTATGACATTTGAGAGACCAGTTTCTGAAACCTGGTCCACACTAGCAGCAGAGCCATGCTAACTACAACCAAGATTACTGGTAGTCTATAGAAAACATTACTATAACATGGCTCTCAGATGAAAAACCTCAGGCCTGGTATACACTATAGAGGTTAGGTCAACGTAAGGCAGTTTATGTCAACCTAGCTCTGTAAGCATCTACACTAAAGTGTAGTTCCTACTGATGGTTGCCCACTATCTTAACTTAACTCCACCTCCGTGAGAGGCATTGCATTATGATTGATGTAGTTAGGGCAATGCAGTGTCTGTGTAGGCACTGTGTTACTTACATCACTTGGTGGCCGTCAGCCCCGGGCAGGGCTCACAGATTTGTGTAGATTTGCTCTCGGTCATGGAAGCCAGGCTGGAACCCTGCTAGCTACAACGGGATAGGTACCACTGTTCTACACCCAGCATCCATAGGACCCAAACAGATTTTATTTTTCATATATGCGAATAAGCATATGTTTATTGTTTATAGCATTTCATGCCACTATTTAAGAATGCCAAGCTGCCAAAGTACTGCCCAACTATTGCTATTAAACAGAACTACAGAATAAGCGCTAGCTCTCAGACAACAGCTCTGACTATCACAGCTGAAGAAAGCACCCAGTATGGCTGTTTATGCAAAGACCTAAATAGGTTTACTTGCACAGCAAGTTAAAAATAAAGTGTAGTGTCACATCACGTAGGCTTAAACTCATATTGCCATCTTTGTATCTCAAAATTATGGCTAAATCAGCAAATATTGAGATAGAGCATGTACCTCATTCTGTTAAACTGCCTGTTTTATTTTATATCCATAATTGTAAAAATATTAGTCATAGGATTGATTAGTTGGCTGGAAAACGATGTATGTTTGTTCATGTTGGCAGCACGTACAGCACATTTGGGAAAGATTCTAGAATTACCAGGCTGCCAATTTCTTAGTGATTCACTGTTACTTCGCTCTCAGGATCAATGACCAACAGTTTCCATTTTACTCCATTCTTTACTGGTTTTAACCCAAATAAAACAATCTGTTTAAAATACTGTTTTACAGTTTGAATATAAATCAGATACAAATCCTTTAACTGTCTCACCATTACACAGACAAACATGCACTCATGGGCAGCAGGTATAATAGGCATGGGGAGGGTAAGCCTGCCAAAACCCAGGCCACGGCCCCATCCATGCTCCACCCTGAGGCCTCTCCCTCGCTCCCCCGCTCCCGCAAAGCTGGTGGGGGCTCAGCTCAGGCCAGTAGCCTGGAGCTTGGGGCTTGGCTGGTCAGTGGCAGGCTCAGGCTGGCCCAGGGTATACCGGTTTGCCCAAGTCCTCTGGCCGGCCAGCAACCCAGGACAGCTGGTGCGGGTGGACCGTGGCTCAGCTCGGCTCCTCCAGCCGTAATGGGGGGAGGAGTGGCAGAAGAGGTGTGGCTAGCCTCCTTGAAGGGGGTTTCACGCGCCACCCATGCATACGTGGTTAACTAACAAGAAAGGAGAGTCCAATGAATATGGGGTCCAAAACTCATAAATTATCCTCAACACTCCACAGATATTGATTCTGCAAGATGAGATGCTCAGAACTGCATTGTGATGCAATTACTTCTATATTAAAGTCACTGGGAATGCACACTGATATTCTTATGAATAAGGAGTAAGGATTATTTATTTTAATAATGTAAGAAAAATGAAACTGGAATGCAAAAACGTGCAACTGATAAAAAAATTATTTTCTACAACAATTCACCTGTGGAACACACTGGCACAATATATTACTAAGGAAAAACAATTAGGATTTTTTAAAGGATTATATACCGTATATACTCGTTCATTAGCCCGTTCGTTTATAAGCCAACCCCCCAAGATGATTAGGTAAAAATAGCAAAAATTGTATGACCCTTTCATAAGCCCACCCTATATTTCAGGGGTTGGCAAACTTTGGCTTCCGGCCATCAGGGTAAGCAGCTGGTGGGTCGGGACATTTTGTATACTTGGAGCACCTGCAGGCATGGAGCTGAGAGGCTCCGTGCCTGCAGATGCTCCAGGTAAACAAAACAACAATGTATTAGATATTCAATTCAATGATTCCATAGAGTTTAAAATCATCAAATTTTGGTGTAGACCCGTTTATATGCCGACCCCGCTCTTTGATGCATCACTTTTTTACCAAAAATATTCGGCTTATGAACAAGTATATACGATATTTTTACAGTTATGAATACCACTACACTGGACAGGATAAAAATGTGCAAGCTCTCATGCCTAGGCTTAAGAATCTTCTTCCTTAGGGGCTTGAATAAAAGGGTCACTATGTCAGGAACCCAAACCAGAAAGACAACAAAATCCAGCTCCACAGGGCTGTTTTTTCCCTGAGAGCAGTTAGTCTCTCACAGAAGTCCTTCACCAGAAAAACAAAACAAGAAAAAAAACAAGCTGCTGCAGGGTTGTCACATAGCCCAAATCCTCCTTTGTATCAAGTGGAGGAAGAAGAGCAACCTGGTCCCTTTCACCAGGCCGCAGTCCAAATCTCTGCATTGGAGATGAAGCTCCACTCATCTCTCACTAGCAAACCCTCTCCACCCTGACTCACTGAAAATCTGAGATACTTAATGGCTTCTCTTTCATAAGGCACAGCTCTTTCCTCCAATCTTCAACTTCTTATTAGTTCCCAGGCCCCTTTATTTAGTTCTGAAACTTCAGGCAGTTCCTATTACTTGGACTTTTGATCTCAGAGCAAAGACATTTAATTACTTCATGATTCAGCTGCCAACAGGGTATTGCATCCTACCACATCACATTATTGCATAATTGTACATTATAAGGGTTTTAAAGTTTCCTCAGGAGCATGGTAAAGACAGGGTACTGGACAACATTGGTCTGATGCACTACAGTTATTCCTATATTACTTTCATGTACAGATTGGCAGGTCCCAAGGAGAAGAGATTAATTTTGCATCTTGTGGCAAATAATTTTACAGATGAAAATTTTACAGTTTGACAAATGTTTTTGGTAGTTCCAATTGTAATGAGGTAAAATCGGAATTTTTGGATACTTGCACAGCTTCCTACCTGCTCTTCCACCAACTCCTGCCACAGTATCTGAATGTCTTGCAGCTTCATCCACTGTTCCTCAGTCCAATGACAAACTGCTGTCCAACGCTCACCAAGTCTCTACAACAGCAAGAAACATTAATGAACATTCACAGTCACACTCTGAAATGCATAAAAAGCCAGATATTCAAACACATGATTATTTTCTCTAAATCACTATAACCTCTTTCTAAAATAAAAATTATCCAGATCTAGAATTGCAATTATTGTTTTGCAGCAAGATCTGCAATTGTGTTTTTAAAACACATAGTTCGTCTAGAACTTTTAAGAGTCCTCAACAGGTAGCCTAATTCCAATTTGTTTTTGAAAACCCCACACTTTATCATTTCGTTTTAAGCTGAGTAGTAGTCTTTTTAATGGAGAACATTTTGGGGGAAATACTTTAAAACTACAAGAAGTTATTTAGGCAGAACATAAAAAGGTCAACTCTTCAAACAGCAATATACTTTACAACCAAATTTCACATGTACATCTCAATCAAAATTATTTATACAAAAGAGAAGGTAAAAAAAAGCTCTATTGTAAATCATCCCATTACTTTTATATAGTTCCACAAATAAAATTGCATTAAGGGTAAAATTTTCAAAAAAGTGTCTATGTCTCTTAAGAGTACAAGTCCACCAGACTATCAATTGTCCTCTGTAACTGGATTTGTCCTCCAAAGTGACTTCGGCACTCTTAAAAATGGGAATTAGGACTTTAGAAAATTTGACCTTAAGCAATTTTATTAATTTTATGTTACAAGAAACCAAGAACAATCTCTCAAGAGATAATGATTTAATAATAATTTGTTTACAGCTCAAAAATGTAATGTCCATTTTTAAAATTCCATTAAAACTGATGTGTGTGGTAGTATCTGTATTCAGGCAATGACAAATTAACTTCTTATTTTTGGGCCTGTGAGCCAGGTTTTTCAGCAAACACCTTTCTATACTTCCATTCCAATATTTTATTTCAGAGGAATAAAGCATATGACAACAAATCATAGGTGTCAAAATACACTAGTGACTAAACTTGGAGAAAAATTGTGAATTAAGCTAGTTTACAATTAAGAGGTACTATATTTACGGCAGCTTCACAATTAACTATCAGATAACAAATGTACGAAAACCAAGCCATCCTACATAGTTTATATGTAATGTAGTAAAATAAACAACAGAACAAAACATTTACCTGCAGTTGTTCCTCCAGTATAGCTGTGGCACTCTCACCACTGTTTTCATCAACAATCACCACCATGTGGGTCAGTGAGTTTACCTTAACCTGCTCTATCTCAAGATCATTCTGCAGCCCCTGGAAGAACAAATCAATGGTTACAGAAACTAGATATGGGTAAAATGCCAGCTTTTTGGCCACAGCAGTTAAAACTGTTGCTGTGGCAAAGTGCTAAAGTCTCAACAATTAAGCAAATGTTTTATTAAGGGGAGACATATCTATAATGTAACTAAGTACTAGGAAAAGGCAACCTGAAAGTGTAATGAACCTAAAATACATTATTTCAGATGCTGGAAGATACCAGGCAATAAGAAAAGTTATATACACCGCTACCTCGATATAACGCGACCAGATATAACGCGAATTCGGATATAACGCGGTAAAACAGTTTTTCGGAGGGGCAGGGCTGTGGACTGCGGTGGATCAAAGCAAGTTCAATATAACACGGTTTCACCTATAACGCAGCAAGATTTTTTGACTCCCGAGGACAGCATTATATTATTTAGATTTTACCAGCTTTCTGTTTTCATTTACAAAAAAAATGTACTTTGTGCTCTTTAACAAATAAAAAGGGATGTCCGAAAATTCAAATGTTTGGCTCCGAACAGCAAATGATATTCTGAACCTCTAATAATGCATGTAAGAAAGCTAAGGGTTTCTATAAAATGTGTTGCTATACATAATAAAGTACCACATTTAGAGTATAACAGCAGATTAAATTACTTGCTATGCACATGTCTTTTAATAGGTTTTGATGGAACAATAATAACAACGAACTGTACAGTTTTGATGATATATATTGTACACTATGTTCAGAGACAATACTGACAAAAGACCACACAACAACTACAAAGAACATGCAGGAGAGGAGAGATACTCCTGTTATTTAGCAACATAGAAGTGTAGTTATTGTAAATATCTAGGTATTACATAACACTTTTACGCACTTGCCAGCATGCACATATCACCAGAGTACCTCTGCCCCAGAAATATAGTTTTACATTTTCTATAGCATCTTTTATCCCAAAGGATCCTTGGGCCAGTAGATACAACATCAGAGTAGGACTTGGGAGACCTCGGTTCTATTCCCAGCTCTGCCATTGGCCTGCTGGGTGACCTTGAGCTAGTCACTTCATCTCTCTGTGCCTCACTTACCCAATCTTCAAAATGAGGATATAATACTGTCCTCTACAACTTACTCTGAGCTCCACTAATGAAGAACACTATTGTGATGGGTTGGATCACAGAAACCCCTTTGGGAGCTGCCACCTGATGTGCCAAGACTACTTCTATCCCTGTTTTCCCTGCCAGCTCAGGACTCCAGCACCCTGTCTTGTTGAGCCAGACACACCAGTCTGCTCCAACACAGACCTAGGGTCTGAACCACGTGCCCCAAAGCTGCAGGTTTACCTGAAAACAGCTCACAGAAGTGTGCTTACCTTTAGCACTCAGATGCCCAACTCCCAATGGGGTCTAAACCCAAATAAATCCGTTTTACCCTGTATAAAGCTTGTACAGGGTAAACTCAAATTCTTCACCCTCTATAACACTGATAGAGAGATATGCACAGTTGTTTGCTCCTCCAGGTATTAATACATACTCTGAGTTAATTAATAAGTAAAAAGTGATTTTATTAAATACAGAAAGTAGGATTTAAGTGGTTCCAAGTAGTAACAGACAGAACAAGGTAAGTCACCAAGCAAAATAAAATAAAATGCGCAAATCTATGTCCAATCAAACTGAATACAGATAATCTCACCCTCAGAGATGCTTCAGTAAGTTTTTCCCTCAGACTGGACACCTTCCAAGCCTGGGCACAATTCTTTCCCCTGGTACAGCTCTTGTTCCAGCTCAGGTGGTAGGTAGGGGATTCTTCATGATGGCTCCTCTCTCCCGCTTTGTTCTGTTCCACCCCTTTATATTTTTTTATATATCTTTTGCATAAGGTGGAAACCCTTTGTCCCTCTGGGTTTCTACCCCTCCTCACTGGAAAAGCACCAGGTTAAAGATGGATTCCAGTTCAGGTGACATGATCACATGTCACTGCAAGACTTCATTACGCACTTGCCAGCATGCACATATACAGGAAGACTAACAGGTAAAACAAAGCCATCTGCAGACAACAGTCCCAGTTAATGGGAGTCATCAAGATTCCAAACCACCATTAATGGCCCACACTTTGCATAATTACAATAGGCCTTCAGAGTTATATTTTATATTTCTAGTTTTAGATACAAGAGTGCTACATTTATACAAATAGGATGATCACACATAGATTATAAGCTTTGTAATGATACCTTACAAGAGACCTTTTGCATGAAGCATATCCCAGTTACATTATATTCACTTATATTTTTATAAAATCATATAGACTGCACGTCACAACTATATAAGAGCTACGCATTATTATTCAAAATCTATATACCTCAAGCCCCACTGAAATGTAGCCCCTGCTCAAGATGGAGGAAGGAAATGAACACTGCACTCAACTCACAAAACTGAGGGGAGGGGAAATTTTGACCAATGAGTCAAGGGCAAAGCCTACTCTTGTGGCAGTCTATATAGGATCTCTAATGTCCTTTTCCCTTAAGATACGTATCTTACTGGGAAATGGGAAGGTGGTCAATAAGCTGCCGTCACATCAGAATGAATGTTCTTTTTAACACTTACCACAGAATTCTGTAAGAGTGATGAGCGTCCAAAAGCCCTCTCCCCTCTAAAAGCACCTGGGGCAGAAGGCAAGACTCAGCTCCAGAAACTTGGCTTAGAGCCACATCACTAGGGGAGTGCTGTACAAATAAAAGAGCAATTTCTTCTTGGCTTAGTGGTTTGCTGTTGGTTTGTTTTGGGGTTTTTTTGGGGGGGGAGGGTGTTTGTTTTGTAAGTGGCAAGAGGTACAGTGCACTTGAGCACACTCTTCTCTTCATTATGGGTAAATTATGTGTTATTTTTCAGCCCCTCCCCTACATAGGCAACTTAATGAAGAATTTTTTATGCAGCAAACAAGGCAAGATATGCATGTGACGGTCCCATCCCCCCCCATAAGGCTTTATGGAGTAGGCTTATGAATGTGTATATGACATAACTAGAATATGTTTTATGCTACATATGCTATGTAATCTCTGTAAAGGTTATGATCTACTGAATCTATTAACCCTATTTGTATGCATGTATCATTTTTGTACTTGAAGTTAGGAATATTGGAATACTGAAAAAGGAATGTGCAAATTAAATGCCCAATCAAGAACCACGTAAGCCAACAATGAACTCAAAGACGCCAATCCACATTGGAGTTTTCCCAGAAATGCGGCTTGGCTGATAAAAACTAAGTCATGCATGGACATGTGGCTAGCCCATGTGACTCCAAAACTCCATCTTGGAGCTGGACTTTGCATAGGAGAGGGGAGGGGAGGGGGTCTCCACCCACAAGAGAAAGTTTATTTAAACCCTTGGGAGACCCCTCCATTTTGTCTTCAGCTGGCTAAAGGGACCGCCTCTCCCCCCCCGCCAAGGATACCTGAAAGAAACTGAAACAAAGGACAGTAACTACAGGGGGTGAGAGTGATTGCTGGACCCAGACTAGCAGGAGACTAGTCTGTAAAAGGAAGCTTACTGGAACTGGTGAGGTTTTATCTGTATTCAGTTTTATTACTGCAATAAGCTTAGATTCGTGTGTTTTATTTTATTTTACTTGATAATTCACTTTGTTCTGTCTGTTACTACTTGGAACCACTTAAATCCTACTTTCTGTATTTAATAAAATCACTTTTTACTTATTAATTAACCCAGAGTATGCATTAATACCTGGGGGGGAGGGGTAAACAGCTGTGCCTCTCTCTATCAGCGTTATAGAGGGCGAACAATTTGAGTTTACCTGGTATAAGCTTTATACATGGTAAAATGGATTTATTTGGGTTCAGACCCCACTGGGAGTTGGGCATCTGAGTGTTAAAGACAAGAACACTTCTGTAAACTGCTTTTAGGTTAAGTTTGCAGCTTTGGGGCACGTGGTTCAGACCCTTCGTCTGTGTTGGAGCAGACTGGTGTGTCTGGCTCAACAAGACAGGGTGCTGGAGTCTTAAGCTGCCAGGACAGGAAAGCAGGGGCAGTAGTAGTCTTGGCACATCAGTTGACAGTTCCCAATGCGATCCAACCCGTCACAATTCAACTTCCACTAAAGGTGCTTTACTCAGTTAGTAAACAAAGTGCTTTCAAAACTGTCCAGTCTCTTCGTTTCCATTACCATCGCCTGCCACATCAAAATTATCAAGCATGTCCCCTCAGTGTACAACCAGATCTGAATCTTGCCTTAAAAAAAAAAAGAGGACCATGACGTGGCTGCCACAACTGAGTTTCTCCATTGTAGCAGTCACAAAGTTATTAGAGCATCTGAGTATTTTTCCCCATATCATGTGTATTACAGAACAGGCAAAAAGCATTTACTTTATGTACTTCCATCTGTTTTTGAAGTGACTCTAAATCTTCAGCTAAGGCCTGAGATTCCATCTTTTGAATGCGCTCTTCTGTGACAGTCAGCCAGTCAGACAACTGCTGCAATTGCTTCTTCTGCAGTTCCATCAACACATCATGCAGGCTGCACATGGGAGAACACAAAAGCAGAATAATTCCAGAAAGCCTTTTGCAAGTAAAAAGCATAAGATCTAGTTATAAATAAGAGGAAAGCCATATAGCCATATCTAAGCCATTTATGGTCTAAATAAATTGTTCTGCATTTAATTCTAAACTAAAGAAAACAGTTAAATATCTTGTTTACTCCTCAAAAGTTAGTGAAATATGCCACCAGCATACATAGAAATACGCTCACAATTTCTAACAGCTTAATTGTTTCTTGCATCAAATGTTCCTTCTTAACAACAACAATGTCAAGAGCAGCAATGAAATGCAGTTTCTCCCTTAATGACTGTAATAAAACATAGCAGGAAAAAATCCTTCAGATAGTCCTTTGTATTATATAAATACCACTCTTTACAAAGATTGAAGGCTTTTATTTAAGAACTTAAATTATTACAACAATTTTAAGACAATTTGCTATTCGTAGAAGCAGTATACTGCACTTTCAGTCTGGCACCTTCTATATTATATACATATAAATATTTGCATTAAAAGTAGCCAAGAACACAGATTTTTTTCCCTCCTCCTTGCTTTGCTCCAGATGAGTTACTGAGCCACAAACAGGACGAATTTAATGCTACAAAATGACAAGTTAATTCTGAAAAATCTGATATTAAGCCTCAAAAATAGGCTAAAGACACAGATTTCCATTAACTAGTTCTCCAGCTATACAAGAAGTTTTAGAGCACAACTCACCGAGCTTGCCTGTCCATGCTGTCCACTCTGAGAGCTTCCCATCGAGAGTTTAGCAGTTTCATTTGTTCCTGGATCTCACTCTCCTCTTCCTCTGATAGATTGCCCTGTGCTATCAATTGGTTCCCAGCCTGCAGTACACTACCCACACTACTCTGGTGCGCAGTCAGCTCCATCATAAAAGCCTGGAAAAGGTACAATGAACCATCTTTATTTGTGAGCTGCCATCAGGAGTTTATCAGTTTACTAAGACTATTACAAATTCATAATGTTCAAACCACAGTGCTGCAGAATAAAGCTGGCATCATCAAAAGCACAAGCACAGCAGACTTTAACCCAGGGGTCTCAAACTCAAATGACCACGAGGGCCACATGAGGTTTAGTCCATTGGCCCGAGGGCCGCATCACTGACACACACCCCCTCGCTGCCCCCGGCGCTGCCCCCACTCCACCCCTTCCATGAGGCTCCGCCTCTTCCCACCCATTCCCTGCCCCCATTCAACCCCTTCCCTGAAGTCCCCACCCCAACTCTGCCCCCTCCCTGCCCCCAGAGGTTGCATAAGGGGTCTAGTGGGGTCTCAGGGCAGGGAGCTGAGGTGCAGCAGGGGGTTGGGGTGTGGCAGGGGGCTAAGGAGAGGGAGTTAGGGTGCAGGAGGGGTGTGGGATGTGGCAGGGGGCTCGGGGCAGGGGACTGAGGTGCAGAAGGAGTGTGGGATGCGGCAGGGGGCTCAGGGCAGGGGACTGAGGTGCAGAAGGAGTGTGGGATGCGGCAGGGGGGTCAGGACAGAGGATTGGGGTGCGGGCAAGGGGCTCAGGGCGGCAGTGGCGCACACCGGGGCCAGGGCCGGCTGGCGGCCCCACTCTGGGAAATAGCTGGAACCATGACCCTGCAGCCCCTGGGGAAGGGGGACTCAGGGCTCCGCACGCTACTTGCCGCTCCTCCAGATACCTCCCCCGAAGCTCCCATTGGCCGCTTCCCGGTTCCCCGTTCCTGGTCAATGGGAGCTGTGGGGGGGGGGGGGTGGAAGGGAGGCCCTAAGTGCACTAAGAAACATAAATTGGAAACACTGAAAACCAAAAACATACTGCAAAGAAAGCAGATATGTTTTCAACTATGGAAATAAAAAGTATTTGTTTTTTTTAAACAAAAAGTCCAAAAATGTGCACATGAGAGGGGTCTTTTCTCTTCTCTACCTATGGTCATACAGCTCCTACACATGGAGAAGGGCAACTATTGTGAAAGTAGCTCTATTTTCTGATTAGATATGATTGTATATTTTACACTGACAGAAAGACAGATTAAAGTATCAAACAGAATTTTTCCAACTCTAGCACCTACAGCTTTTAGCAACATTACACTTACAACCAGAAACCTCCCACTAATAAATTGGGAAATAACAGGACCAGCTCCTCCACTGGTGTACATCAGCATAGCACCATTGGATCTGGCCCATAAATCATTATAAAGTCTATAAAATTCCCATCAAACAATGTAGAAGTTGAGAAATGAGGACAAATTGTGCACTAACAGTAACATTCTAATAATCAATTATTTCTCTTACTAAAAAAAAAACAAAAAAACCCAAACAGTTAAAACTCAAAATCTAATGTGCAAAACGAAGCATGATGCAAACATCACAAGCCTTAAAATGTCCTACAAACTTTCAGTATACATTTAGCAAAAGCAACACAAATGAAACAAAATGATGTTTTTATAGTATCAAGAACTAACCATTTTAAGAACAGGCTGGAAAAAGATCTGCCAACACAAACTTACTTCATGGGTAGCAAACTGCTCCTTGACTTCTTCAACATCACCAGATATGTTATCCTGCTGATATGTATCTTCAGCTGAAAGCAACCACGTGAGGACCTCTTCCAGAGCTTCTTGGTAGCTGTCCAAATCCATATCCACCTCAGTCACAGTGCTAGGGGTTTCTGCTCTAGAACCTTCATGCTCCTCTTCAGGTGTTGCACTCTACATAGCAAAGACGAATGTAACATTCCTTAGAAACGCAGAGATGTTGTTTCCGTAATTGGCACCAAACGGATTGTTTAAGATCCCTTGAGTACTTCAGTGATGTGACAATGTGTCTGTTATGCCAACTTTTAACACATTAAAATATGATAGTTGGTTACTTTGTAGACTAGAAGGGACAACTGTCAGATCTGATTATGATCTGATTATTTTCCTTCCTTCTTCCCCTCCCCCCTGGCGAATATAGAATCTAGAGGTCATTGCTAAGAAATAAAATCACCCTCAGTAGTGTTTATTAAATTAAGTCAGCAGGTGACGCTGAAGTAGAGCGGAGGAATACCACAGAAGAACAAAAACTCTCCCAACGCAAATTCAATTCAGGATCAGGAGCCAGCCTGTCCAGCACACCAAGATGAATGAGAAAGATGGGCAGAAGCAGGAAGCTTAAAGAGTCTGAAACCAGGAAGAGGATTGTCAGGGTGTGATTTTAGTATCCTCCCATGGATTTTGCAGGGGGTGGAGAGGGCTACCAGTATACTTAAACAGGTGGAAATTATAGCCAAGAGGCTTCCAAACCTGAATGGACAGAAACGTACTTGTTGTACATTAAACGCTCCTTCTTCACATTCCTTTTTGTATCTCCTTGGAAGAGTCTCCACCTCGCGGATGTCTTCCATGGTGACTTGCTGAGGAAGGACCTCAAACAAAGAGGTCAAATACATGATGATAGATTTCTTGTCAGGCAGCTGTACAGCAACATCTACACAGGAAATTTAAAAGAAATGAAGTTTGAGACTGCTTTTCTAGAAAACCTCCTAGATAGCTACAGTGTGGTCTGTGTACCAGAAAGGGTCAGGGGTCTCAAATATTATCAAAAAGTTTTATGCCAAAAGGTCAGGCCTTCCTTCCCCAATGCATCTGGAATGGTTAATAGATCAGAGCAGCACCAGCAATGGAAAATGCAAATAATTAATAATAATGGAACAACCCCCTTTGCTTCTTGGAATGCTAGAATATTTTTGGTAAGAGGTTGGAGAGATTCTGCCCCAAGTTTTAATTTCATGTTTGAAAGCTGATCCTTAACTCTTCAGAGCAAAGAGGCTCCTGAAATCAAGGATTTTAGTTTGGAAAGTCTTGGGAAACTCAGTGTTTACAAAAGCTGAGCAGAGAACAAAAACGGAAAGTCCACCTTCTGTCAGTCCCTATGCAGTATAGACAGCAGCAGCAGCTACCAAATCTTGTAAATGAACATACCAGTTTCCTCAGAGCTGCACCAAAACTGTACAGTCCAGTCCTTTCCCAATGGAAAGTCAGGCCCCATTATCCTCACTTGTGACAGCTACACTGGGTGATGGGTTTTAAAAGCTTTCTCTAGACTGAATCTTATCGTTGTACCTGCACCTCTAGGACTGATCACCTAATGCTGTAGAGGCCATCTGCTGATCTATTATGCAGGACATATCTTTGGGAAGCCCAGAGTCCAATCAGAGGGGAGGGGGTTCAACAGAAGTCATAGAAACTTGCTGGCAAGTGCTCCCACAGGTGAAGCACTTAAGCAGTTAATAAGTGGCTACTGCTGTTCAGTGGGCATAGAAAGCAAAGCAGGTTTGTGTATGAGAAGAACTACCCAGTATATGGTATTTAACGTTTTACATCAGCCTGAAAAATGCTTCATTATTTATAGTTTTAACTCCTACACTTTTTGACATGTACAATTATAATCAACTCATACTTCATTTAAAAAAAAAAAAAAAAACAGATTGCTAACCAGTTTTTGCTTCTTTCTCTTCCTTAACCGAGGATCATCATCATTTGTTGCATCACTTAATTTTAAATTTAAAAAAATCAGTGAAGACAGATGTAACTTCTATACACACACACACACACACACACACACACACACACACACCTTTATAAGTAGATCTCTTCAAAGACAATAGCTGAAGATAACAAGAAGTTACAGTCCAGTTGTTTTCCAGTTGTATTTACATTAAAAGTAAATGGAAGTAAATTCTGAACACTTATCTCAAAAATGAATTTATAATCCAGAGCAAAACAAACATTTTACCTTCAGGATCTAACAATTTTTCTATTCCCAGGTGTTTTTTGGCTATGGTGAAAGCATGTTCTAGTCTCTCAGTTGGGGTCAACTTCATAACTTTATCCCAGCTGAAGAGCTCAGGTCTGAAAGAATAAGGAAAACAAAAATCACACATCAGATAGTGTAACAATGCAATTACAGATTTTTAAAAGTGTAACTGAGATTCCAAGCAGAAAACTTATAGTATGTGCACACTAATACTAACAAAATTCTGAACATATTTGACTCACTAACTTTATATCTATATGACTGCAGTTATAGTCTCATCCCATGCCACATAATATATGCTACAACTACTATTTTTGTAGTAACATTTGAAGAGATATAGTCAACTTTAAAAATTTACAAATCTATTATTAAAATATTTATTTTTCAACATTACTGCTGAGTATTTACTTTTTGTATTGCACTCAGTTTGGATAATGAAGGGAAAAAAAGTCAGTTTCACTTTTCTTTAGTCATTCTGCTTCCAAGTTCAGAGCACTATGATTAGCACAGTGATGCAGTGTTTGAACTGCAAACATCACAGAGACATGAATAATCATTTTCCATTTTTTTAAATACAGAAGTCATGAAAAAAATGGCTATTTGTAAGATTTCTAAAACTTGGTGGAGGAGGGATTGGGTAGGTACTTGCATGCAACTGGAATGAATATAGAGCTGGGGAACAAGACTGAATAGGGAGTTAAAGGTTCTGACATGTTGGAATAGGTTAAAAAGTTCTAACATTAACATAATAGGATAAGTTGCAACTAATAGGATTTTAATAATTGACTACAAATATTTGAAGGGTTAAACAAGAAGGGTTAGAAAGGATTTACAAAATGATACCCCTACGTGTAATGGAATAAAGTAAAAAGAGAAGGAATATTTAAAATAAAATATTCCTAGCTGCCTAATGGATAGTGTGTGTGGGTTTTAAAAAACACCCACACCCACACCATCCATTAGGCAGCTAGGAAGCTGCAGTTTTTGCTGATAAGAATTTCACATCACCTATTATTTTTGTTACCCTGTCTCCCCTGAACCCGATTCTAACCTGTTTGCTCATCACATCCAAATGTTATGTCTTGTGTTTTGTATTAGAAGATCGCTGAGGCAAGGACTGTCATTTTCTATAGGTCTGTAGAGCACCTGGCACAGTGGAGCTGTGTTCTGGTTGGCCCCCAGGTGCTAGAACTATAATTTTTAAATGAATAATTATAAATTATACTGTGGAATAGCCCATTCTGGGAAATGATGGATCCAGAAACATTTGTGAAATTTAAAATTACACTGAACTGACCAAAAGCAGAAATATCTGATGAAACTCATTTTTTTAAATTAGTAATGATTATATCTACAGACTACCAAACACACCTCCCAAAACAAAGAATATGTGATCTTTGCCAACAGCAGCTTAAACAATACCTCTTAGAAAAAGGGCCAAGGGAGAGAAAAACACCACACTATAAAAACAAAGAATTGTATTATCCTTTGATTCTTCTGTTAAGTAATGTATGCCAACTCTGTGAGAATAATTACTTTGTGTCTCAAATCACACTTATTCAAAACTAAGAGGGAGCCATGGTGCCTGTATTACTTGTTGATTTGTTTCAAAGTGTTCCTTTATCTACTCACTAGAGATGCTACAAAAAACAAGCTGGACTGGAGCCTTTTTTTCAAGTGTTTTCAGTTTGGGGGGAAAGGAGCAAGATGGTCTAACAGACAAGATATCCTCTCTGTAAAGACGTATTCAGCTTACTTTGTAGTTAATGCATGTCAGTTGCAATTTAAAACAATCTCAAGTATTTTTATATTTTGGTAATTGAAAAGCGAGCAAAGGAATAGTGGGAGTTACAATGTAGCCCTGGCTTTGCCCTCTGCAAGTAAGTGCTGGATTGGCAAATTTCCCTCCATTGTTAATGTAACCACATCAACAACAAAAAAGAAATCCCAAAAACCCACCACCAGTGAATCATTTAAACAGTCTAAAAGCTGTTGAACACTCCAAGATGCAGAGGCAAAAAGCTGCTTAATTGTGCAGCTGTCTAACGATCTAATACGTCACTTACTTGTGTCTGTGGATCACAGCATTAAAGGCCAGCCCATCGGTCCAGCTTGTGGTAAAGTTCAGAACATTGACCTGACTGTAAGGCCTTGTGGATTGCCGAACCCAGCTCAGTAGGATTTTCTCACTGTTTGTCTGCTGCAAGTTTGACATTATGTCCTTCATGACATCTTTCACCTGCAGAAAGCAAATAATCAGTAACAACTACAATTTTACATATGTGTTAACTGTTGATCTGCCAAACCAGCATTTAAGCGGAGTTGTTGCACCAAATGGTATCGGAGTTCAAAACACTGTTTTCACTAAACACAACAGGTCAGCTGCAGACAGTGCAGCTGAGGAAGGGAGCCTTTAAGGCACTTTGCACCCTCCTGATCAAGGGCAGCTGTGTGGGCAGAATGGGACCCTAGTGTAACATTCCAGGACTGCTAAATTAAAACAGCATCCCCAGTGCTGCCCAGGCTTTCATGACAGGGCATACACTATGGCTCTGCCTCCTCCTGTCCTTGGTTCTACCCCAAGCATATCCCCCTATACTGGGCCTTGTAGGGGGGCCATCATTCCACATGGGGAATTCTCCTGAGCCTCTTGCACGCCATTTGCTGCTTTTATATGATGCCTAAGCAGGGGCTAAAGTCCCTCCCAAAGTATCCAATTCTCCTCTCATTCATGTTGGTGTAAATCATGAGTAACTGCATTAAAGTCAGTGGAGGTACTTTGGTGAGACACTAAAACCAGGCCACAATTACAGTATCATGGCCATTCTGCTAGAACACTTTAAAAATACCTTGCAAGTAGATATGTACAGAAAGCTTGTGAAAAGAATAAAAATGTAATTCTTTAGTCTTCATTTAAAATGTTTCTGTGTGGTAACACTAGGAACAGAACCAATTGACTGAGCACAACTGGACACACACTTAGAAAGTGCATTGTGGGATTCAGTCAACAGAAGAGGTCAGAAACTAAACTTTGGCCTACACCAATTACAAACTCAAAAGAAGCAATGTTTTCCACACTAGAGGACAAAGAAAGGTTTGTAAGAATTCAAAAAGATCAATGTGGAAATTCCTGGAAAGAGCCCGACCTCCCCAAAGCTTCCTTACCTGCCAGTGCAAGATGATACTCCACAGTAATCCCAGCGTCAGTTTGTGATTTCCATCAACAATGTCAGTCCCTCCTATATTCACCAATTCCACCTGGAGAAATTAAATCAACTAAGTCAATCAACATTTCTCACCAAGGATTTGAGTGTCCTCCCATTTTCTTATCTACCCACCAGCCACTAGCAAATGAACAGATACATTTATTTTTGTGGAAATTTCCAAGCAGAGATTTTTGCAGAGAGCAATTTACTCGAATTTGTCATGAAGGCAATTAGAAGCAAAATACATAGGCAACAGAGTAAGGGTTCAATCCCGACCAGCAATATATGGGGATACAAAAGATCAACCAATACACAGGCAAACATGCAGTAACTGGTCTGTTTTGCAAGGTAAGAGGTAATCCTAAATATTATAGGGCATTATAGAGCCCTGAAAGTGTCATAATTACAAACAACTTTAGTTTTCAGATTGACCCAGGAGCCACACATGACAAGCTTTGTATGTGGTATCAGAGTCCAGGGGATAATCAGTTTGGATTAGTTTTAACTGAAGAAGTTTAAATGAGAGCTCAACTCAACAAAAATTATATGTATGGAGTGTTGGTGAGGAGTTATTTAATTTTTCAGGAGGGGCTGCAAGGGGGAAAATGACGTTGGTTTCATCTTTCTTTATTCACTAATGAGCTCTGCTTTTTCTTGAAATTTCCCCTCTTATTTTAACTTGACCTCATCACTTATGGAAGCTTTTGAACTCATCTTCATTTCTATTTTACACTATGAAACATAAAGCTTTTGAAACAAACTCAGCTCTTACTCCTTTTTTCACATGAGAATACAAAAGTGAGTCAGATTCCACAGTTTTTCCTCAGAGGGTTGAATAAAGGGATGGAGCAATGAAAAGAGCCAACTGCCTCAGACCTAGAAAGCTGTGTGTAATGCTAAGGTAGTGTAATCTTTTAACGTTAAGAAGGCCATAAATGAGGTCTGTAAGATGTCTTAATGGGAAGAAATCTGAATTGATAACTAATGTAGGGAAGCCAGAACTAGAGACTGGAAATTTTTGTTTTGGGTTACGAACTCTCCAAATCCAAAATGGACAATGGGATAGCCATACCTACAGCAGCAAATCTAGAGGCTATATATAGAAGAAAGGCAATTAAGATGACTATGGTGCTATTCCCAAAGGCAACACCACATCCACTGCAATATCAACCACTCGGTGGAAGAACTCAGATTACGGCTGGGTTGAGGCACTTCATAAAGCACATATACATATATGTCAGGTGCAGCAGCAATTTTTTCCTCAATGCAGAATGGGGGTCTTAAGCTGGCAGAATGAATGTGAACAGAGAAGGGAAACAAACTCCATTCTGCTTTACATGGTTATTCTGATACAACAGTGAATCTCTTTCCTATCATCTCATCAGATAAAGCATGTTTTGTTCAACATCTTTATTAATGATCTGGATGATGGGATGGATTGCACCCTCAGCAAGTTCGCAGATGACACGAAGCTGGGGGGAAGAGGTAGATACACTGGAGGGTAGATATAGGGTCCAGAGTGACCTAGACAAATTGGAGGATTGGGCCAAAAAAAATCTGATGAGGTTCAACAAGGACAAGGATGGAAGAATCCGATGCACTGCTACAGGCTGGGGACCGACTGGCTAAGCAGCAGTTCTGCAGAAAAGGACCTGGGGATTACAGTGGATAAGAAGCTGGGTATGAGTCAGCAGTGTGCCCTTGTTGCCAAGAAGGCTAACCGCATACTGAGCTGCATTAGTAGGAGCATTGCCAGCAGATCGAGGGAAGTGATTATTATAGGCCACATCTGGAATATTGCGTCCAGTTCTGGTGCCCCCACTACAGAAAGGATGTGGACAAATTGGAGAGAGCCCAGCAGAGGGCAACAAACATGATCAGGGGGCCGGGGCACATGACTTATGAGGAGAGGCTGAGGGAACTGGGCTTGTTTAGTCTGCAGAAGAGAAGAATGAGGGGGGGATTTGACAGCAGTCTTCAAATACCTGAAGGAAGGTTCCAAAGAGGATGGAGTTCAGCTGTTCTCAGTGGTGGCAGATGACAGAACAAGGAGTAATGGTCTCAAGTTGCAGTGGGGGAGGTTTAGGTTGGATATTAGGAAACACTATTTCACTAGGAGGGTGATGAAGCACTGGAATGGGTTACCTAGGGAGGTGGTTGAATCGCCATCCTTAGAGGTTTTTAAGGCCCAGCTTGACAAAGCTCTGGCTGGGATGATTTAGTTGGTGTTTTGTCCTGCTTTGAGCAGGTGGTTGTTCTAGATGACCTCCTGAGGTCTCTTCCAACCCTAATCTTCTATGATAAGATGGGGTACTAGTTGGTGTCTGCTATAAATCACACTAGGGAACCAGCTCCTTATGCTCCTATCTATAATGTGTAGGGAATAAAAAGCTGCGTGAACATGTGGGACGGGACTTCAAGTTAAGTGACATGTGCTGGAGGGTAATATAATTTATGCCAATGATTAAAGAACATGATTTATAGTGACAGACTCAAGGAGCTCAATCTATTTATCTTAATAAAGAGAAGGTTAAAGGGGTGATTTGATTACAGCGTATAACTACCTATTTGGGAAACAAATTTGATAATGGGCTCTTCAATCTACCAGAGAAAGATATAACCCAATCCAATGGCTGAAAGTTGAAGCTAGACAAATTCAGGATGGAAATAAGGTGTACATTTTTAAAGGTGGGGTAATTAATCATTGGAACAATTTACTAAGGGCCATGACAGATTCTCCATCACTGGCAATTTTTAAATCAAGAATGGATGTTTTCCTAAAAGATATGTTCTAGGAATTATTTTGGAGAAGCTCTATGGCCTATGTTACACAGGAGGTCAGACTAAATTATCAGAATAGTCCCTTCTGTCCTTGCAATCTCTGAATAATCACCAATAATAAAGATTCTGCAGTCTGTCGGTGTAACTCCACTGAATTCAACTAGTGCCGAGTGTCACCTTTTCAGCTGATCTTTTTATTTGTTAGAAGAATGAAACTGACATGGAATCACTGGGGCAGACATGGAACCCCACAATCCTGAGTCACTTTTCACGTAGACGCACATTTTAAAGCAGCAGAAACTTATGTTTTTGGAGAGACAGTGAGAAAGGCAATGGGATGGGAAAGGATCCTCTTCCAATCTCTATATTAAAACATACAGAATCTTCTTATGGCCCAGTCTGTAAATGCTGGCATATGCTCCCTCGAGACTCACAAAAGTTACACAGGGAAAGAGAGAAAATAGTCACCAACACAGATCATTTAACCATAACACTGGAAAGAAAAGTAGGATGCAAACATATTATAATGGAAGTACTCCAAGTGCAGTCTGCTGACAATTATTTTGCAAAAGGTGTGATTTAATCTGAGTGGAGAAGGAAAGGCCCTGAGAACACGTAACAGAAATGCTTATGGTTTTGGAACCCGTGTGATTATAGGCAACTCTTTCTGTATCTTCTCTGTATCTGTACCAAATCCTACATCCAACCCTGTAACTACACTTTATGAAAACCACTCCATGTTCTGATCTTTAAATAGCTTTTTTTTATCATCATAATCTAAACTATTATGCTCACATAAGTGAACGGACGTCACAGCAATCACTGTAAATTTTGACACCTAATACTCACTTGTTCCTTAGAACATATTTTTTTAAATGCTCAATACTAATTCTTTTAAAAGTTATTGATATTTTATAGCCCCTAAGCTCCCAGGTAAAAGGGAAGTAATCACATTCAATAGCACTCCTTCTTCCTTTATCTTAAAAAAAACCTCTTAATATTTCTGAGCACCTGGGGTAAACCATGTGCAGAATCTTCATAGCAGTCAGCAGACTAATGCTATCTGCACATTTCCAAAACTACAGATCTTGGCAGGTCAGGGAAGAACCAATAAATCACTCAGTAGTTTAACTCAATCCCATTACTTTCATAAAATAAACCAAATTAATTGCAAGCTAGAAAGGCTCATTACTTATCCTTAGAAAAGCAAATAAGTGTGTGCACAGTATGTCAGAGAAGAATAAATCCTTGCTTGCTTCAAGTCACTTCCTAGTAATAGGATTTTAGTCCAGCAATACAAAAAGGAAAGTGCTCAGTAATATACAGCAGTTTCACAACATCGTTTGATCAACAGTATATAAATACACTGGAACTTAATTACAATAAACTCAGACACACTGTAGTGAAACACACTGAAGCTGACTGTTATTCCTGAATTATTTCAATCCTGCCACATGCAAAACAGCAATTCTGATTAGAAAAAAAAAAGTATGCTTATGAAACTGTTCTGTGAAGAAAAAAAATACAATTGCTTCACTAGAAGATTACAATATAATGTACAGTTGTCAAAAATTTTAAAAAAAAAATATTTTTTTCCTTAAAGCTGTACTGTTCATTTTTGATCAGCTACTGGGACAACTCATTAAAGACCTGAACCAAAACTCATGTAGTCAATGAAAAGACTCCTAATGGGCACTTTGGGTCAGGCCTTAAAGCAGGGGTTCTCAACCTTTTCCAAATCAAGGCCCACTTAGGAGGTTTTTGGGGTTTTGTAAACTTTAAGGCCCCACCCCAAAAAATCTGAGTGGGTGGCATTGCAACCTGGTGCACAGGGTCACAATGCCACTAAAATTTGACCCTCCAGACCAAATGTGAGTGAGTGGTATTGCAACCCCATGCATAAGGTCACAACGCCACTCACTCACATTTGGCCTATACACTCCTTCATCATGAGTGGCATTGCAACTTGGCACTTGCCCTCCTCTACCCTTTTTACTGTAAGTACTGATTTACTGGAAGGCTTGCTGTGCTCCCCTCCCCCCCCCCCAAAAGTTTGACACCCCCCTCAAGCCTGAGAATCTCTGCCCTAAAGGAATATATATAGATTCCTGCTGCATCTTCATCTGAGGAGCCTTCTATTTATCCTTTGGTTTGTTGAGTTAGGAAGTTTTGCAACAAATGTTTTAACAGATGTTTTCTAAAATTACTATCTAAAAGTATTGTATGTATTGCAGCAATGAAAAGAGCAGAGCCGAACTGTGCTAGGAACTGCACAAATTATAGAAACATACACCCTGCTCCAGAGAATTAACAATCAAAGGCTCCAATCCCACGAACATTCAAGCATATGCTTAAATTTAAATATATTGTATTTTTAATTTTAAATAATAATATCTACCATGTGTTCTTTCTAAGGCCTGATGGCATTAGATCAATTGAGGACTGATCAAACTACTCTTCAGAACACTTCTACTGGCTGAATCAGAGATTTCTAAAGGAGCCATATATGGCTTATATGCCAAAGGTCTGGTGAAGTAGTGCTCAAATACTACTATCATGAGTGCATTTAAGAAACGATATTAGATTAAATCAATATTATTTAATAACATACATCGACTAGAAGTGATAGTGACTTACAAGTGGCAAATAACGAGAGGTGAAAATGCCAAACAGATTAACCCACACAGAGAACAAATGCCTATAACCAAAGCATTCAGTTACTCTTCATCAAAATCTCATCCAAAACTATATCATTTTGGTAACATATTGCTTGCATTTAATTATTTCACAAGAACATGAGACAGTTGAAAACACTGACCACATGAATTGCTCATAGTTTTCACTGTCTGCTGGCATTTTTATTTGCTGTGTGCAGTAGGTTTATGATCTGCAATTCCAAGCCACTTATCTTAGAAGACTTAGTAAACCAAACTGACCTCAAAAATATTTTAAGTAATAATATAAGCTTACACTGTTCTGATGTAAAACTTGCAGTACTCTGTTGACATTATTTAGGGCATGTACTCTTGTGGAACCACGTTCTTTGGGCTAAAAATAAAAATACAAAGTTACATTTTGTTCATGTCAAAACACTTGACGACAGTTGAAACAAAAACAGAAAAACAGGAAATTTGTCATTTTATAGTGTTATTTTTATAAAGAAAAACAGAAAAATAAGGAAAACTACAGAAATTAAAGAGGTTTTTTTACTGAATTAACTATGTAAAAGAGTAACACTCAATACAATATTTCTTATATGTTGAAACAAACCTCAGTTTCAGACTGTTTCAAATTTATTTTACACAAACTTCACAATTTTTAAATTTTCAGTGTGCTGCAGAATTTTGTAGTGGCAACGTAACTGCCTTGTGGAAGTTCCCAAGGGGAAAGGTGAACCTTTTGAAAGTTTGACAGAGCAGCTGGGGTTATTGGCTCCTGGAAAGGAACAAGAGGCAATTTGTTGTTTTGGCACCCAGAAGACAAATGAGGCCTTAAGCACTGGGGATAGGCTGCACTTCCTCTTTTTTTCACACCCTTCTTTGGGTAGGGGCAGAGAGAACTTAAAATTCAAGGCCTGTGGGGCTACTGGTGCGAGGATCCAAATGCAGGATCATAAAGCTTAACGTGTAGTGCCACAAATGGGTATCAAAGCATGAAAGACTCTCCCTTTTGTGATGCCTTACAACGTCAAAGTCACGAAGTATTACTGTTGTCTTCAATGGGCTTTGAATTGAGTCCTTAGGAAGGAACAACCTCACTTCTGTCCAGATTAGTGGACTAGAACACGCAGAAATTGAGATTTCCATTAATATTTTGAAATTGCTCCCTTATTTTCCCCAGCCATGTATTCATTTTCATGGAAAAAAGTACAGGAACAGAATTGCCCAAGCTCAACTACAGACTCACAGTAACCATTTCTATTGAAATGGGCCCATAATTGGTGTAAGTTACATAGCAGCATGGTAATATCAAACTTTTCCTATACCTTCCTTTAGTCTTATTATCCATGGATCCAATCTCAGATTCTATGGAAATGGGACTGGAAAAAACAGGCAGCCAGTGGCCAGATTAGTGGGTTAGAGTCATCTACTGGCTGTGTGATACGCAGTTGAGTGCCAGACTGGAGAACAAAATAATTCCAAAAGGTTCCTAATGTCCATAGCATTTCAGAATTTCACTACACTATCCCCTTAATTATATGGCACTCTTTTTCAGAAAGCAAAACTGGTCAATTTACACAGTTATGTCAAGTAGTAGTGCTATTATAACCTTCACTATCCTAGCTCCTCTTTCTCTAATGACAGTTTTATAAAGAGACAAGAATTGCAGAGATCTGCTAATATATTAAACCAGAACTCACATTTTGTAACGTCAACACAATTGCAAAATGGGATTATTTCCATGTGACCCAATGCAGCCTTTTTTTTTTTTTTTAAATAATGTTTATTGTTTCAAAGCTACCATTTGGTTTCAAAACTTAAAACCTTAGTTAGAGCAACAGCTGCCAGAAAGGTCGGATACTATTAAAAGAATTAATATAGAATCAAAGTTAAGCTATTTCAGTCACTGAACCACATTGTGATCTCATTTACATCAGCATAATTGGAATCAAATTGCAGCCCCCAGTTTTAACTGAAACCATCTGAACAAAAATGGTAAGGATCCTCATGTAACTGACACCGCTCAATTTTTTAAGAATAAAGTAGCAACCATCCAAGGTTTCTGACATTAAATTAATGCAATAAGCTTTTCTGGCAGAAGAGTTACCAGTCAATTACTGTCACAATCTATAAAAAAGCGTGTAGAGAGTGTATATGTACACACAAGTCTAGGACAGAGAGAGCAATACAATTGACAGACTAATTCCAAACGGAGTAATTATGAGATAAGGTGCACAAATTAGAGTTTATGAGCAGGAACATTACATATCACTATTTAATAAGTGTAACAATACCCTTCCAAGCATGGTAAGAACAGCACATATGCACACTATTTGCGTATGCTTTTCAGGTGATGTAGATATCCTACAGTTCAACCCCAATCTTTAAACCTGGCCTGGGATGGCAGAATGGGAGAAAGGAGAAGCTGGAATTTCTTGGGTACTCCCACACAATGTGGTATGCCATGGGAGCAGCTGAGCCATCACAAATTACCTCTCTCACAAATGCCAGCATGCAAGCCAACTTAATTTGGGATTGGATCAAGAGATAGGTGATGGGGTCATAGCAATTAAGGTGCACGAGTCACCTGACCATGAGGGGCCAAAGGAAGCTTGACTATTTGGAGGAAGCCCCAAGTCTTCAGTATAAAAGCAAGTACCTGCTGATGTGTGTGTAAATGGTTGGGCTAGGGCTACTACAGAGTCTACCCCTGCCCAGGTGCTAAACGGCAGAACCTAAGGTGCCAGTTTTGTGGCCATGGGGAAAGGAAGAGAGTAGGGAAGTTCATATTCCAAAAGTCCAAGGATTTATTTCCCTCAGGAATCTGTTGTCGTTAGTTTGATGCACTGATAAAAGTTTCCTACAACCTTGCCAAATGTCTTACAGAAAGGAGAACAAGTATTCTATTTTGTGTCCACAGTTATAGGCTTGAGCTATGTGTGCATCACCCAAGAATATGCATTCCTCTTCATATTAGTGCCTACCAAACACAGAGATTCACAGAGATCTATAAAATGTGCAGAGACTGAAATACCAATATCAAATATCCTGACATGGATTTTGATAAATAGACCACAAGGAACTTTTCTGTCTCTCCTGTGGGATTGTAGCAGTTTTGTTGGAGAGGATAAAAAGATCTTCATTGTGCTATATTACATTTAGGAGGTTTGGGACATATACCATCTGATTTTTTCCACTTGGGTGTTTTATTTCTCATTTTAAGAAAATAAACCTGATGATTTCCTGCTCTGAGACATTTTGTTGTGCAGGTCATGATATGTTCAATCTACAAGCAACATTCCATGTACTGTACTGCTGGAAAAAGTTTTGATCTGCTTTCTCAAGAGAATGGTTTTATTTCACTGGCATCAGAGCAACATTTTCTTCTGCCAGTTTAAACAGCCGTCAAAAGAGCTTTAGATTATTTCTGATATTTAAACTACTCATTTCTACTTTATTACAGCATTCATTATCCTCAAAACAAACAGACAGATAAAGCAATGTTAAAACTCTATGTTTTGTAGAAAACTTCCAGAGAAAACAATGCACAGTACTGGGATGAGAGTTAGGGTCAGATTATAAAATAATAAAGGTTTTAAGTACTTTGTTAGGTTGCCATCCAATATGCCTTGGGAATTATTTTTTCCTTTTTTCCCCCCAAAATATATAGTCATAGGTCCAAGTTTCTGATATAATTCACTATTTTGTAAATTTTGCTGAGCACTTTGGATCCTTGTAGGAAAGACTACATAAATGTTATTTTTATGGCAATATGTTAATGGCCAGATACAAAGCCCCAGGAAATCAATAGAATAACTGTCTCCCAATTACTTCAATAGACTTCAGATCAGGACTAAAAAAAAAATCTGCAATCTTACCATTCTGAACTGGTGTATTTTATATTCACTTTTCTCGGGTGTAAGTAACTACACAAGGGCAAAGCAATGGCAGCCCAATGTCTACGGATATCCCACAAAACAGTCATTTTATCACTGAAGAGATCTGATCAAAACTGAGGTACTAAACACTATTAAAGTGACAATCAGACAAATTATATCAGGACCTGAAGCAAGAGGCAAGGGCAAACACATCAGGCCATCAGCCAGGAAGTGAGAGAAAATGAAAGGAGGAAAAGGAGACCAGAAGAAACAAATTTAACAGGTTATAAAATGAAAAATGGTTACTCACCAAATAACAGAATCAGATGAGAAGTTTTAAGGGACACTATCATTTGAAAGCTACTTAACAGACAAAAAATTAGTAGATTCAGCTACTAAATTTAGGGTGACCAGACGTCCCAAATTTTAACCCTTTGTCCAGCGTCCCAATCAAAGTACACTCAGCATGCCGTTTGTTCCGACAGTCAGGTGAGGAGGCGAGCGGCAAGCCAGCGGCAGGTGCGGGGTGAGGAGGCGAGTGGCAGGCAGGCGGGGCAGAGGGTGTGAGGAGACAGACGGGGCGTGGGGGTCTCATGGCAGGTGTGGGACTGGAGGGGCTGGCAAAGGAGTGAGGAGGCAAGGAGCAGGCAGGTGTGGGGATGAGGAGGCTGGCGGGGGGTCTCCCTCCCCCCCACCCAGCATACCCCCAGAGTCCCGACTCCTGGCTGTCACTGAGCAGAGCTGGAGACACGGGAAAGGCATGCCTTTCCTTGAGGCTGGTAACAAAAGTCGAACTTCAATTCAGCTGTCACTTGTCAGCTCTTTGTGACCAGGCTTAGCACTGCGCCAGATTCAAACCAGCTCTTGGCAAACAAGCTTTGGGATCCGATCCAAAGTGAACTGAAGTCCCCCATTTATTTTAAGGGGCGGGGGCAGCACCCCCAGAAAGCTCTGCCATCAGGAAGACTCACTCTGTGGCAACAACAGAGAGGAAAACCCACCCCAGCCAATTGAGCCCGGAGGGCTGCTGACCCGTGGCCCAGCCCCCAGGCTGCTGACCCGTGGCCCAGCCCCCAGGCTGCTGACCCGTGGCCCAGCCCCCAGGCTGGAGCGTTCCAATGGCTCTCATCACCCATGGCTGAGTGACAGCCCTGGAGTGGGACGCCTCTGCGCTCGGGTGCCCCTAAGAAGGGCTGGGCAGGGCAGCTCACACCCAGAGCCAGGCAGGGGCTGGCTCCGTGGATGCAGTGGAAGGGCTAGAATTGCGAGATGTGGCTCCATGTTCAATGGGGGTGGCTGCCAGAAGCGGTCTCCAAGCTTTTCTTTCCCCACTGTTTTTGCACTGGGGGGGTGGGAAGAGGGGGAGGAAGATGCCCCACAGAGGTAATAGCTGCATACCTACTGGCAGGGCATGCGCAGACCAGCCCACCTAACTCACTGCGGAGCCTGGAAGAAGAGGCGCCCAACCACACCGGGGGCAGGGCTGCAGAGGCTGCTGCTGCAGCCCTACATGTGCTTATTCCACCCAGGGCAAGCCGCAAGCTGCTGCCCAGGTCACTTACCCACACTGGCAAGCAGAGGCTGCACCTGGGGGGGTGCACCTGACTCAGCACAGTGCGAGCGCCCCGCACACAGCAGCCTTGCTGCTAGTCCCAACTCCCCGACCCCAGCCATTCCTAAGGCGCACAAATCGCGTGACCTCAACTCCTCCAATGGGAATCCAAACGCTGTCTCTCTGGGCACACGGGGCTGCTCTAAAGGGAGACAGAGTTTTCAGAAATCAGCCCCTTCCCTAGAATTATTTTACTGCAACAGGAGACTCCATACTCACAACTGACAAGCAAACTCCTGCTGTCTCCTTTTGAATGCTCCATTCCAGAGGGAGGGCTCCAAGGGTGCTTCAGTTACTGCCCTGGCCTCAGTGGAGTCACTCCCGTTGTGCACTGATGTAAACGAGGGTAGAATCTGAAGTTTCAGGGGTGAATGCTGCCTTAGCCTCTAGTTCAGTGGTTCCCAAACTTTAACAACCTGTGAACCCTTTTCACTATAATGTCTAGTCTCACGAACCCCCTCCTAAAAGTGAACATTTCTAGGGATTTTCTCCTTTACCGGAGTATAAACTGTAAAAGCAGTGATCTTGGAAATATGACATTTGTTTTTATGACATGCTTATTACACTATTTATTATTATTAATCATTACAGTATTTTATTACATTATGAAAACGGCAACACTCTTCCAAGATCTCACTTTTGTAGCTTGTATCACTTTGAATAAGCCTGTTATACAACAAGGCTCCTATGTTTCATCAAGGAGTATCAGATGTGAAACAGCATGAATGTATTTAAGAAGCCAACTCAAAGAGTTCCTCCTACACAAGCATTCAGGTATTGAGCAGTCCAGGCAAATAATGCACGTTACAACAAAGCTTAAACTTGTTCTTCATAATAATTTTTAAAACAATACTAGCTGCCTATTTAATTTTAAAAATAGCAAAATATATCCACCTCCCTGCCCATTTCCTATAAGGAGTCTTGAAGTTTAAATCTCCTGAGTGTGATAGATATGCTTGCTTTGATCTGCTTAGCTCTTAGAAGTTCAGGGGCTCTGGGCTGCCTGGGGTCCATAGGGACAGCTCTGTCCGCCATTAGGGAATTTTTCCCCCAAGAACCCCCTGTAACATTTCACAAACCCCAGTTTGGGAACCACTACTCTAGTTGATTCCCCAGTCTAGGCAGAATGCAGGGTTTGTGATGAAAGACAAATCACCACACTGAAAAGGTGAGCTCAGAAGTTACAAGTGGAGGAGTCCTTACCGACTCCTAGAAAGTCCTCCCCAGTGAAGGTAAATATTTCTAACACACTGCCCAGACCTCTGGGCACAGACTGGGGTGTGACTGTCAGCAGTAGGGATTTGCTCTGTGGGTTTGGCTTGTGCAACTGACTAGAGATATTTAGGGCCAAATCCTGATACACAATCTTCCCTTGGGTAGTAACCTGCCACCATGATTAGGTTCCCAGAGTATACCATGATTTGGAAACAATATAACAGAGGAGGCCAAACTGTGGCTCACAAGCCACCTGTGGCTGTTTAACATTAAAGTGTAGCTCTCAGAGCCCCCAACAGCTCCTCTCCCCCATTCTCCACCTACCAGACTCAGGGTGGTGCTCAGGACCTCAGTCTTGCAGCGGGGTGGTGGAGTAGGGGCTTCTGCCCATCAGGGAGGAGGGTCTTGGGGCTTCTACCCCATGGGGCACACCTGCTGAAACCCCGACAGGCACGCCCCGTCTCTCAAGTTTCTGAAGGTTGTCATATGCAGCTTGGAGGTCAGTAAGTTTGGCCACCCCAGCAATATAGCCTGCTCAAATCCGTGCACAGCTCAAGGACACCAAGAGGGGACATGGCTAAGGGGAAGGGGAAGGGAAGGGTGTACTAAGGGGAAGCCAGGACTCTCTATGGGCCTGCCCCAAAACCCATTCAAGGGATCATCATTAATCACTTGTATTGTCTCCTTGCGGGGGGTGGCGTGGCAGGAGAGTGAGGATGTGAGCGGCAGGCAGGCAGGGACACAGCAAGCCAGCAGCAGGCGGGGGGGGGGGGAGAATGTGGGGGCAAGGGGGCCCCAGAAGAGTGGGAGCAGGGCTGACAGAGCCCCAATGTGTCCCGATATTTTACTTTAAGGTGTCAGTTTAAGCATCCAAAAATTGAGGCAACCAAAAACACTAATGAAATATGAAAATTTAGGCTCACTGTGCTGAAAACATTTAACTGACACACATTTCCCCTTCTCATGTCACATCTCTGAACCATTCAAGTTCTCTCTGTTGACTGAAATAAAAGACAAAACCAGTCTGGAATATGGCCTAGTGAGAAGTCCCATTGATTACATCTATCCCATCAGATATTGCTACCGGATTCATCACTACTACAGTGGAACATCTTAAAACATTTATTCTGCTCTAGATCAGAGACCCAAAAACTGACCTAGATATTTCTTTTATCCCTACTTTAACGAACAAGAATGGACATTTTCTATCTTAACTGTACTATAATAATTTCACATCAGTGCCACCTTAATCCCACTCCCTCAGGCTGCAAGTTTGATGCTGTGCCTCCTTGTAGCTCTCCCCAGAATTTCACCCCATGGTTTCTAAACCTGCTCGGATACTCAACGGGCAGCCAGTGAAGTGATGGAAGCACCGGAGGAATGTGTTCTGATTGAAGTGTGCTGTTCAGCAGACAAGTTGCAGGCTGCACGCTTCATCAGGTGGAGTTTGCTTTACAGTCACTAGCTGCATTTTAAGATATAGCACATTGGTCAAACCTGGAGGTCGTAAATGCATATGTCATGGACTCATTTTACCTCTGACACAATAGGCCAAAGTCTCTTGGAAAGCTGGAAGTCATTTTGGGTGCTGTTGCTCTCTAGGTATCTAAAATTCAGCAGGATTTTTTCCTAGGCTACAAAACACTTGGAGAATGGTGGTTCAGACACACTCTCTTGAAGGTGATGTTTTATTGGCTGATTTTTAAAAAAATGTTCTTTTTAAGCACAAGCATCATTGCCATCTTGCCTCAGATTAGGCATCTACCTTTCATCCAGGAGTTGATCTCATTCAGGAGCTGCAACAGTAATAAGAGATACCCAGCTATCTCTTTCCTGCATTTCAAAACATGCATTGCTGGTTTAGAGTTAGATGCTGAAAAATACACGGAAAGAATGAAGCTTTGCAGAACTCTACAGAGGAAAGCTCCACAAGCAAAGGTGCTGCTGCCTACCACAAACGCTCTGGGTACTATTCATCAATAAGGAGCAGAACCACCATGCTGTGTTTACTCCTGCCAGGTTTCTGAGCAGAACTTCACAGTAGCCAGCGTTAAGTGCTACAGAGAAATAGAGCAGAACAAGAATGGAAGTTTGCTAGTTAATCATATAAAGAAGCACCACTCATTGTTTTGAGCCATATGATATACAACCAGGTTAGCTGAGAACACATGTAGCTTGAGACAACTTTTAACTAGTTTCTCAATTACCGTCTTAGAACTGAGTGACTGGACACAAGTCAGTAATTGCAAGGTCAGTTACCTCAAGCATCAGTTTCATGCATACCAGTGAGACTGTTCCCTGTTTAGAAGAGGGAAGTAGGCAGCAGTCTTTAAAAGAAGCCCTCTCTCTCTGTGAGCTGCAAGCCCAGATGCTCTTGGCCATCATTCACCAGCCAGAGCGGATGTGGGTCAGTGTCAGATAGTTAATCAAATTTCCTTCAGTGTATCTAGGATTACTTGTTGTGCAAATGGGTTGAATTTTCAAAAGGAGGGTGTTGTACCATTAGATCAGTGTGGAGCTATGCTAAGTGTTCCTCACCCCTGAAATTTATAAGATATAAAATAAGATCTGGCCCACTGAAAGTTAAGTCATCTTATACTACTAACAGCTCTCAGATAATCCACTTACACCCATAAGCTTCTACTGTTAGCTTGCAAATCTGTGCAGTTTTATTAGAACAAGTGACTTTTGTTGTATTTTGCAATTAAATATCCTTAAGTTTCCATTTATTACTAATAGAGAAATATTTCAAATTCAATTATGATGAAATAAGAAGGTTCACGAATTCTCATTAAAAGATTTCCTTTTTCTTGGTTCTTGCTTAGTTTATTTTATGTTACAGGCACTGTGCAATTTATTCTGTTTTTACGACCTCAACTGTTTGCACTCTGTGTTTTACTTGTAATGCATGTTAGTTTATAAATAAAATCAACTCAGAATCATAAAAATCTGTAAACAAAAGCCATTGTAATATATTGAATAAGTAGTGCCTGGTCACTTTTAGCAGAATTACTTGTAGCAGAGAACTTAACATGCCCTCTCTTTCTCATTAAATGAATTGAGGATAGCTTGTAATAAAACTATTTTAGTAAGAGTGTGCCAACCTGGGGGGTAAGGAGGCCTGCAGAAATCCAGCCTCTATTAAAATCCTACACTTACAGAAACATTAGCAAGAATAGCAGCAACAGAATGAAAAAGTTATGATCCCTGTCAGCTTCACACTGATGCACCTTAGGGGGCACCAGGGAAATGGTATGTGCTAGAAAAGCAAAGGTATAATTCTCCACTAGCAATGTGGAGGAGACTCAGAACAGGTTCCACTGTTTAAAGCAGTGCTGGCAAGAACTATAATAAGCATTAGGTCATCTACAGCCTCACAAAGACCAGTCATTTAGTCATTTTCCCAGATATCCTAAGTTACATTGTGAAAAGGTTGGGGATTTTTTAACCTGCAATATTGTCAAGTTTGAGCACCCTATAAGATGCTAAGTAGTTAAGTCAAAATTGGGACATTCCCATGAAATTATTTCCATGTGTCAACTCTAGTCTTGGAGGCACGGAGATTAAATCAGGGGGAAAGAGATCAATGTAGTTAATTTAAGTAACTAGAACACAAACTATTTATTATGTTTTAACTTTATGTTTTTCCCAAAGAGTTTATGCTAATGAACTTTGCAATTTAGTTGCACTCCTCAATAATATAGGCACCAAATAAAAAGCAAAGATAACTTGATCATGCCCAATGCCAAATCATGGGCCCAGTACATGGGAACTTGATGTGGGAAACAGTTCAGAAAGTGAAAAGGTCATCGTACAACGTAAACTATTGCGTCAACAAATAAAATCTATTGCAGCTTCCCAATTTCTAAGTTTAGACCATAACTTTAATTTACAGAAAGATTTTTAAGATAGGAAAAAACTTTTCTCCTTTCTATTAGTCCTCCAAATATACGAATGGACAATAGGGCCCAACATACATGAACAAAAGCAGAATACATTTTTCAGGACCCAATTTAGCAAAGTATGTATGCATGTGATTCATTTAAGCATATGCTTAAGTCTTATTCTCTTTAAAAGGATATAAGCGCATGCTTAAGTCCCCTGTTAAATATACATAAGCCCTTTGTGGAACTGGCAACTCATTGCCAGCAGCCAAAATCTTCTGATCTTCTTACCAAAAATCAACTAAATAGAATTAAACATTAATGCTGATGATTTTTTAAAAAATAAAACAACCAAATAACCAACTAAGTCTCCAGAAGACAGGTGAAAAGAAAAGCAAGAAGATTCATCATTGAGCTATAGTGAAAAGTTTAAACAAACAAGATATAGATGACAGATACAAGTTAAACTATTTGTAGAACTGAAATAGGGAGGTTACTTACCTGTAATTGGAGGTTCTACAAGATGTGTGATCCCTATTTGTATTTCACTGAGGGTTAAGCATGCGCACCATGCATCTGGAGCTGGAGAAGTTGAAAGTAGCGTCAGTTGGCCCACGTGTGCACACTGGCTCACCTCATGCCTCAGTCCGAGGGAATAAAGGGTGGGGGCAGACAAACCACCTCTCCACAGTTCCTTCTGTACCACGAATCAGGTAAGATCCAAAGCGGAAGGGGAAGAAGGCAGGCAGTGGAATACAGATAAGGATTTCACATTTCGGAGAGCCTCCAATTACCGCCCCCTTCTTCTTTGAGTGCTCTTCCCTATTGTATTCCACTGACAAGCAGTACCTAAGTAGGAAGAGGGTGTGAAGATATAGATCGGGGATGAGGGGAAAGCAGTGGATGTGTTATTCCTTGACTTTAGCAAAGCTTCTGATACGGTCTCCCACAGTATTCTTGCCACCAAGTTAAAGAAGTATGGGCTGGATGAATGGACTATAAGGTGGATAGAAAGCTGGCTAGATCGTTGGGCTCAACAGGTAGTGATCAACAGCTCCATGTCTAATTGGCAGCCGGTTTCAAGCGGAGTGCCCCAAGGGTCGGTCCTGGGGCTGGTTTTGTTCAATATCTTCATTAATGATCTGGAGGATGGCGTGGACTGCACCCTCAGCAAGTTTGCAGATGACACTAAACTGGGAGGAGTGGTAGATACGCTGGAGGGTAGGGATAGGATACAGAGGGACCTAGACAAATTAGAGGATTGGGCCAAAAGAAACCTGATGAGGTTCATCAAGGACAAGTGCAAAGTCCTGCACTTAGGACGGAAGAATCCCATGCACTGTTACAGACTAGGGACCAAATGGCTAGGAAGCAGTTCTGCAGAAAAGGACCAGGGGTTACAGTGGACGAGAAGCTGGATATGAGTCAACAGTGTGCTCTTGTTGCCAAGAAGGCTAACGGCATTTTGGGCTGTATAAGAAGGGGCATTGCCAGCAGATTGAGGGACGTGATCGTTCCCCTCTATTCAACATTGGTGAGGCCTCATCTGGAGTACTGTGTCCAGTTTGGGGCCCCACACTACATGAAGGGTGTGGAAAAATTGGCAAGAGTCCAGCGGAGGGCAACAAAAATGATTAGAGGGCTGGAGCACATGACTTATGAGGAGAGGCTGAGGGAACTGGGATTGTTTAGTCTGCAGAAGAGAAGAATGAGGGGGGATTTGATAGCTGCTTTCAACTACCTGAAAGGGGGGTTCCAAAGTGGTACCTGATGACAGAACAAGGAGCAATGGTCTCAAGTTGTAGTGGGGGAGGTTTAGGTTGGATACTAGGAAAATCTTGTTCACTAGGAGGGTGGTGAAGCACTGGAATGGGTTACCTAGGGAGGAGGTGGAATCTCCTTCCTTAGAGGTTTTTAAGGTCAGGCTTGACAAAGCCCTGGCTGGGATGATTTAGTCGGGAATTGGTCCTGCTTTGAGCAGGGGGTTGGACTAGATGACCTCCTGAGGTCCCTTCCAACCCTATGATTCTATGATCAGGGTGGCCAAACTGCGGCTTGTAAGCCGCATGCAACTGTTACAATTAAAATGTAGCTCACGGAGCCTCGTACACTGCCACTCCATTCTTCACCTACCACACTGAGGTGGGGGGAGCTCAGGGCTTCTGCCCTGAAGTAGGACAGTCGGGCTAGGGGCTTCTGCCCTGCAGGGAAGAGGGTCCTGGGGCTTCTGCCCTGTAAGAAGCAGCTGCCTGGGCTTGGGGCTCCAGCAGGAGTGAGGCTAAAGCCCCCAAGCTCTGGGTGACGTGCCCAGCTCTCGAACTGCTGAAAATTATCGTATGCGGCTCAGAGAGTCAGTAAGTTTAGCCATCCCGATATAGATGGTAGGGCAGAGTGGAGTATCACCATCCCAAAGGAGGCATCAGCAGAAGAGTCCTGCACCAGGGCATAGTGTCTTGGAAACATACAAACAAAGTGCCATGTGGCTGCTTTACAGATCGCTTGCTGATAGAGTGGAATGAAGCCCGAGATCCATTTGGAGATTCTCTGGGTAGAGATGATGTGCCCTCTCACTCTTTCCGCTACAGTGATGAATAGTCTCAGAGATTTCTTAATTGATTTTGTTCTCTGCAGTTCGAGGCCAAGGCGGCCTGTCGAACACTGAGGGAATGGAGTCTTCATTTCTCTGCTGAAGCATGCAGTTTTGAGAAGAACACTGAACTTTAAAACTATTAAAACTGCTAAAACTATTTACAAACTAGATCATTCTTATTTTTTAGAGCGAAACCAAAAGTTGTGGACACTAAAGGTTCCAACCCAAACTATACAGCAGTGAGAAAGAACTGGAGAGGCAGCCAGTCTACCTTGCCCTTCATCCCCTTGGACAAAGGCACAAGGTGACCCAGGGCGCATGCGTGGACCAACGGACACTTTTCAAATTCGCCATCTCTGGACGCATGGTGCGCATGCATAACTCTGAGTGGAATTCAATAGTGACCACCACTCATAAAAGATAAAGATACCACCACTGTACTCACTGTCAATAGTGTTTCTAGTGTTCTGTATGTTGAAAAGAAAAAAAAAAGCAAACAAAATATGAAAGCAAACCTCAGACCTAACAAGCAGGTAAGACAAATATGTTGCATCAGAAAATCGATGATTTATCTGGACACCTGCAAATTTACTGAGCCTGGTCCCACTGAAAGTGATAAAGAGTGGGCTACAGTCCACAAAAGCTTATGCTCTAATAAATTTGTTAGTCTCTAAGGTGCCACAAGTACTCCTGTTCTTTTTGCAGATACAGACTAACACGGCTGCTACTCTGAAACCTATTAATTCTTGCTCATTTTTCTTGCCTGGGTTCGTGCATGTATGCTACGGACAAAGACCCTTCGTTTCTTCATCCTCTTGAACTGGATTTTTAAAAAGTACATAAGAACGGCCCTCCTGGGTCAGACCACAGGTCCATCTAGCCCAGTATCTTGTCTTCCAACAGTGGCCAGTACCAGGTTCCCCAGAGGGAATGAAGAGAACAGATAATCATCAAGTGATCCATCCCGTTGCTCTTTCCCAGCTTCTGGCAAACAGACTAGAGACACCATTCCTGCCCATCCTGGCTAATAGCCATTAATGGACCTATCCTCCCTGAATTTATCTAGTTCTTTTTTTAATCCAGTTATGGTCTTGGCCTTCACAACATCCTCTGATAAGGAGTTCCACAGGTTGACTGTGCGTTGTGTGAAGAAATACTTCCTTTTATATGTTTTAAACATGCTGCCTATTCATTTCATTTGGTGACCTCTACTTCCTGTGTTAGGAGAAGTAGCAAACACCACTTCTTATCTACTTTCTCTACACCAGTCATGATTTTATAGATCTCTATCATATCTCACCTTAGCTGTCTCTTTTCCAAGCTAAAAAGTCCCAGTCTTATCAATCTCTCCTCATACGAAAGCCGTTCCATACCCCTAATAATTTTTGCTGCCCTTTTCCGAAGCTTCTCCAATTCCAATACATCTTTCTTGAGATGGGCGACCACATCGGCACACAGTATTCAAGATGGGGGCGTACCATGAATTTATATAGAGGCAATATGATATTTTCTGTCCTATTATCTATCCCTTTCTTAATTATTCCCAGCATTCTGTTCGCTTTTTTGACTGCTGCTGCACACTGAGTGGATGTTTTCAGAGAACTATCCACAATGACTCAAGATTTCTTTCTTGAGTGGTAAGAGCTAATTTAGACCCCATCATTTTATATGTATAGTTGGGATTATGCTTTCCAATATGCATTACTTTGCATTTATCAACACTGAATTTCATCTGCCATTTTGTTACCCTGTCACCCAGTTTTGAAAGATCCTTTTGTAGCTCTTCGCAGTCTGCCTGGGTCTTAACTATCTTTAGTAATTTTGTATCGTCTGCAAATTTTGCCGCCTCCTTGGTTACCCCTTTTTCCAGATCATTTATGAATATGTTGAATAGGACTGGTCCCAGAACAGACTCCTGGGAGACACCACTATTTACCTCTCTCCATTCTGAAAACCTACCCTTTGTTTCCCATCTTTTAACCAGTTACCAATCCATGAGCGTACCTTCCCTCTTCCGTGGCAGGTTACATTGCATAAGAGCCTTTGGTGAGGGACCTTGTCAAAGTCTTTCTGAAAATGTAAGTACACTATATCCACTGGATCTCCTTGAGCCACATGCTTGTTGACCCCCTCAAAGCATTCTAGTAGATCAGTGAGGCATGATTTCCCTTTACTAAAACCATGCTGACTCTTCCTCAACAAACTATGTTCGTCTATGTGTCTGACAATATTGTTCTTTATTATAGTTTCAACCAGTTTGCCCAGTACTGAAGTCAGGCTTATAGGTCTGTAATTGTCAAGATCACCCTTGGAGCCCTTTTTAAAAATTGGCATCTCATTAACTATTGTCTAGTCATCTGGTACAGAAGCTGATTTAAATGATAGGTTACAGCTGAGTTAGTAGTTCTGCAATTTCACATTTGAGTTCCTTCAGAACTCTTGGGTGAAAACCATCTGGACCTGGTGACTTATTACTGTTTACTTTATCAATTTGTTCCAAAACCTCCTCTAATGACACCTCAATCTGAGACAGTTCCTCAGAAGTGTCACCTAAAAAGAATGGCTCAGGTTTAGGAATCTCCCTCACATCCTCAACCATGAAGACTGATGCAAAGAATTAATTTAGTTTCTCCACAATGGCCTTATTGTCCTTGAGTGCTCCTTTAGCACCTCGATCGTTCAGTGGCCCCACTGGTTGCTTAGCAGGCTTCCTGCTTCTGATGTACTTAAAAAAAAATTTTTGCTATTACTTTTTCAGTCTTTGGCTAATTGTTCCTCAAATTTTTTTTTGGCCTTTCTAATTCTATTTTTACACTTCATTTGCCAGTGTTTATGCTCCATTCTATTTTCCTCACTAGGACTTAACTTCCACTTTTTAAAGGATGCCTTTTTGCCTCTCACTGCTTCTTTTACTTTGTTGTTTAGCCATGGTGGCTCTTTTTTGGTTCTCTTACTATGTTTTTTTAATTTGGTGTATACATTTAAGTTGAGCCTCTATTATGGTGTCTTTAAAAAGTTTCCACGCAGTTTGCAGAGATTTCACTTTTGGTATTGTACCCTTTAATTTCTGTTTAACTAACCTCCTCATTTTTGTGTAGTTGCCCTTTCTGAAATTAAATGCTACATCGTTGGGCCGCTGTGGTGTTTTTCCTGCCATGGGGATATTAAATTTAATTATATTATGGTCACTATTACCAAGCAGTCCAGCTATATCCACCTCTTGGACCAGATCCTGTGCTCCACTTAAGATTAAATCAAGAATTGCCTCTCCTCTGGTGGGTTCCAGGACCAGCTGCTCCAAGAAGTCATTTAAGGTGTCAAGTAACTATCGCTGCATCCTGCCCTTGGGTGACATGTATTCAGTCAATATGGGGACAATTGAACTCCCAAATTATTATTATTGTTGAGTTTTTTATTTTAATAGCCTCTCCAATCTCCCTGAGCATTTCACAGTCACTATCACCATCCTGGTCAGGTGGTCAGTAATATATCCCTACTGCTATATTCTTATTATTAGAGCACGGAATCTCTATCCCTAGAGATTCTATGGTACAGTTTGAGTCATTAACGATTTTTACTTCATTTGATTCTACGCTTTCTTTCACATATAATGCCACTCCCCCACCAACATGACCTGTTCTGTCCTTCCGATACAGTAATACCAGGGTACACAATATATCCCATTGATTATCCTCATTCCACCAAGTTTCTGTGATGCCTATTATGTCAATATCCTCGTTTAATACGAGGCACTCTAGTTCACCCATTTTATTATTTGGGCTTCTAGCATTGGTATATAAGCACTTTCAAAACTTGTCTCCTTTTAGCTGTCTGCCATTATACAATTGAATGGGATTCTTTATTTGACTGTTTCTGATCAGACCCTGCCTGTATTTTATCATTTTCCATCTTCTCATCCTCACTAGGACAGAGAGAGATTCTCTATTAATAGATCCTCCCCTAAGGGATGTAGGTCCGAACCATGTGCTCCTCCGACCTGTCGGCTTTCCCCGGCCCTTAGTTTAAAAACTGATCTATGACCTTTCTAATGTTAAGTGCCAGCAATCTGGTTCCATTTCGGCTTAGGTGAAGCCCATGCTTCCTGTATAGGCTCCCCTTTCCCAAAAGTTTCCCCAGTTCCTAATAAATCTAAACCCCTCCTCCCTACACCAACGTCTACAACTTGCTACACCACCTACATTTTGAATCTCTATTCTTTTGATTTTTTTTCCTTAACTAGGTGAGAATATTTCAGTTCAAAATTAAACATATTTAAAGCATATTGAATGGGCAGACTATTACTTTCATTTCTAGCTCATAACTTAGAGGCAAACCAATTGATTCATATTACTTTTATGCCAAATGCCATTTAGTCTCAGACTATACCATACAACATATTAAAATTAAAAATTAGGATATGTTTACATATCAGGATTATGTTACAAAAAATCAGATTAGAACACTATTCTGAGCTCTGTTAAGAAGTAGGTAAAAGTAGTAGAAGAAATAAGAACAAACAGTGAACCCAAATGTTTTCAAAGGTTTAGATCAGTTCAGATAGATAAATACTGTTTATGCCAATACAAGAAATGTTCTGTCCCCAAATTGATGCTGATCTTCCACCAATCTGCCAGGCTCTAGCTATCTTGCTGGGCCAGGTTACACCTTTCAGGGTAAATGGAATGCAATTTAGCAAAGGAAAATCTAGACTGAATTTTGAAAAATGTTTCCTACTGCAATAACAACAATAATTAGGTTATAGAATATTCTACAAATGAAATGAAAGAAGCTTCTTCACTTGAGCCACTCAAATTAAACTTGAGGAAGTACTACAGATATCTTGGATGATATTTCCTTGGACAGACAACATGACTTAACAGCTCATTATGATCTCTATTTTTGCCTGATCCATACACTGCACATTCCATGATGTCCCTGAATCAGACACAGGTAATCCCTTTTGCAATGTCTTTGGCCTGGAGAATCCCCAAATAATGTGAAATTGTAGACAACAGCAGGCCCAGGCAACATAATTACACAGATTTATCAGACTTGCCAAGACGCTGCAGTGCATTTGGCAAAATGTCAAAAAGGTAAGGGGCCCAGGGTTTGTTGTGTGGTAAAACAAACCTTAGATTGGAAGGGAGAAAACCACAAAGCAGTAATGCTGAAAGAGACCTAGAAGTGGCTGCAGAAAGATTTCACGTGACTTTTCAGTCGCAAAACAAAATTAATGTCTGATAAGTACGGCAGAAAAAAATTTAAAAGGCCAGTGTGATTTTAAGATGCATACACAAGGGAATAATCTCACAAAACTGGGATCTAAACAGTCCCTCTCTAATAACCCCAATTCAGCAAAATACTTTAGCATATAAACAGCTCTTTAGGAGAGGAACTAATTTGTGTATGTTTTTTTCAGTGTTTAAAACAACTGGGTGTTAATACAAATATATAAAAATAATAATAGTTGATAACGTTATTATAGACAAGGCTGATAGCACCACCTATTACAGCTGCCCGCCACTTCTGATTGTAAGAACATGGGGATTCAGTTACTTCTAACTTAGCCAAACTTCGACCATTTGAGCTGAATTCTGTGTCTGTCTCAGGTTGAATATTTCTGCCATTTCTGAGAACAAGACTAAGGAAAATGTGTGTCATCCATGTTAAACAATTCTGGAAACATTCTCTTTTAGAAGCTGTAACATCCCTATGCTTTGGAGCAGGAACTTGAAATTTGCCAAGACGATTACCTTTGCATCCAGGATGTGCCTTTTGCTATGCATGTGAAAATCCATCCCCCTTCCCCACCTACAGGGTTCAAACCCAGGGCCTTGATCTCTTGCAAGATCGCTCAGAGGCCCCCACCTGCCATAAGGGGTCTCCTCCCCATCAGCATTCCACCTTGGCACCAGCTGAAGGGACAGATGGCAGAAAAGTGGGCAGGCTCCCTCTCAGGCCTCCTTCGTAAGGGACTCTCTGAGGGGGGCAGGACCAACCCCCCCTGCTGCCAGAGGCTGCTCAGCCAGCTCCACTCACTGGACTTTCTCAGGGGGTGCAGAAGCAGCCCTAGCAGCAGTCCCCATTTGTGCCTTTTACAGGACTTTTACTTTGAGGAGGGAGAGATGCTGGGCCTACGATTTGCTGAGGCTTTCCCACTGGTTACAGGTGCTTTCCCCCGGTAATCAGTACGCAGTCCTCCGTGGTGTTGATGGAGGGCTAGCCAGTGGGGTTAGTTCCAGGGGGCAATGGGATCAGGACTGAGGGGGAAGGGGGTGAAGATGGGCAACAGAGACAGGGCTGTTCTTCCCCTGAGATAGGCCCCAGATGTCACAGCAGCCTCCTCTTCTACAGACATCCCCAATGGCTTTTATCAGCAGCGGTATCTGTCTGCTCGGCTGGATGTGACCATCCCCGGCACCCAAGCAAGACTGTCAGCTGGTGCTGGTGGAGGAGAGGGAACTGGGCAGGTAGGCTCACCAGCGGAGGCAAGGCCAGCAACCCTCCAGACATGCCCCAAAGCCCAGCAGGGGGAGCACTGCGCCTCTCCCTGATGAGAAGTGGACCCAACTGGGCATCCTAGTTGGGAACCAGGAAGGAAGTTCCAAGCTCCCCACGCACCGCCGCCAGTAACTGAATGGGGACTTGCCAGCAGAAGAGAAGCCATGCCTCCTGGTCACGGTGGGTGGCAGCAGTAGCGGGTGCGGGGACCACAGCAGATGGCATTGGGACGGCAGGTGGAACCACAGCCACCTGAGCGTTGGCCCTGGGTGCTGAGTAGCCAATGCCCCTAGAGCTGACAGGGGGACAGGGAGACGCAACCAATGGCGGGGCTGCGACAGTAGTGGCTGCCACCACGGAAGGAGCCTTTTGGGCGGGGTTCTTGCCCTTTTTCCTGCCCTGGCTCTTTCTGCCAGCTATGGGGGCTCCCTTGATGGCAACGGCAGTTTTGGCAGTACTGTCCCTTCTTCTGCCTGCTGCTGCCACTACCCAGTGGCAGTGCTGATGGTATCAGAAATGGTGCTAGTGGTGGTTGCCACAAGGGCAGATAGGGGAGAAAGCACCATGGATTTGATTTAAATCACTAGTCAGGAAGACTAATTAATCACGGATTTCTACATAAAAGTGCATTTTGGAATACGCTGCTCAAACAGTTTCACTTTTGTTTCTACTGCCTGACCCTCCCTTCTCACATTTAGCTCCAGACTTCTCCTTGTCCAGATCTACTCTGCCCCCAACAATCTTCTATTCATTAAACTTTTCGAAACCATGCACTTTTAGAGAGAGGTAAGGGATTGACTGTGTACACAAATCTGCAGAGGGACAATAGGGTTGTTTGTTATTTCTCACCTCTATATATTATTTATTTAAAAACATTTTTGCTGTTAACAAGCATGTTATCTCTGGAAACACAAATCCACAGTTTGAGAACTGCAAAACTAAGCATCTCTGATGGTATCTTCTAGACTGAACACGGAGTCCCATTGGGTAGATAGAAAGATTAACCTAAATAAGCTATACAAAAGCCCCTGGAACCCCATAAGATTGGGTCCCTAATCCATGAACTATTGGAACTCATTTACATAACTTTTCTTAAACATTACATGGATCGTCTCATACTATAGAATTAGTATTTATAATCCCTATTCCATGATGCGATATCTTTGAGCTATAATGTATCTTAATTAAAACTATCTTTAGATCGATTGTTTTGATAAAATGCTTTTTGAGGTAAAAAAGCATTTAAATTAAAAAAAATCCAATTTTTTTAATTTTTTTTTTAAATCATTGATTTTTATCCACCCTGAGATAGCCAAGGTGCGGCAACAAAGATCAGGGGTCCCTCTCCCTCAGCCCCCCACCCCACCCAAGGCAAAGCTGCTAGAGAGGTCGACTCGCACATGCCTGCTCAGAGTGCGCCTTCAAAGTCAGATAATGGGAACAGCCAACCAGGGGAGAGAAAGAAATAATAAAGGGAAGCATGGGGGTAGGGAAAATAGAGGCTGACCGCTCCTCCCGACTAGGCAATGTAGGATGTGGAGGGCACAAACAAAACAGGAAGGGTTAACAAAATAAAGGAAGGAGGGTGTGGGGCACAATAGGCAGTGTGTGGGGGAGCACCAGCTCCTTCAGGAGAGAGGCAGCAGTGACGGGGGGGATGAAATGAAAGTGCAGAAAGTGCGCAAGTGCATGGGGCAAACAGGGCCAGGCAGGGCAGGAGACAAAACAGTAAGCAGAAGGGATCTGGGTAGGGGACAAACATCAAAAGCTGTGGCTTGGGCAAGCTAAGGAAGGCAGGTAAACAAACAAGGTGGGCCCAGGAGGGCCAGGGGAGGCAGGCAAAGAAAAAGCAAAGAGGGCACTGGGCAGGACAGGGGAGGTAAGCAAACGAACAGCAAAAAAGCAGGAAAGACCAAGCAGGGCAGGGGAAGTATATAGCAAACAGCGAAGGGAGGGGGAGGGGGGAGAGGGGAAATCAGGTAACAAGCAAGTCCCCATGTGAAATGGGGGGCGGGGGGGAGGGTAGAGCGAGCTGCAGAGAGGAGGACCACCACATGAGACAGGGAGAGCAGTGAGCTGCAACCCTTATAATATTCTTTTAATGTAGTTTTTTCGTGTGTTAATTATAAGTATAGACTAAATTAGAGGTGACAGAGGGAGAAGGGGTAAGGACAGGATAGGAGGTAACAATTGAAAGAGCACACATTTCAAGAATAAACATTTACACCTGAGTATAACTCTGAGTAGCAGTATGCAATTAAAAAAAGAAACATTTTCCAGATATTCACTGTAAACCTTCCTGATAATTAGTTACATTATTTTGTGGAATAGTCTCTTTAGGAAAGTGGCAGAAGTCCTATAACCTGTCTCTTAACAGTAGATTGGACAACACAATAGAAAGTGAATATTAAGGGGCAAATTCCCCTGGCTTAGTTGTGTTGGTTTGTAGCTTTCCAGCATTTTTGCAATTTATAATTGTTTGCCTATTTAGCTTTTATATTGGTATAATATAAGGTGGGGTATTTTTCTGCCCATTTTTCTTACAATACGTGTACAATTTCAAAAGTATATAGATTTTTAAAATTAGTTGGATGATCTTCCTATGGTGCCAACTTCATAGACTTGCTGAAGTCAGATGAAGCTGAGCATACTACAGCTTTCAGTAGTTTGAGGCTTAGCAAAGTAAATTAACTGCCTTCTTTACCACTTAAATTTTTTTATAAAAAGGCGAGTTAATTTAAAATAGTTTATGTGCAATTGGGGTGTAATTAAACTGCCAATGTAATTCTTAGAGTGACTGACGAGACAAGAGAACGACAGTCTAAAAATCTTCTGTACAGTATAGAACAATGTCCAATTGGTTTAATTAAAGTTCAAGCAATTTTTAAAGTGCATGAAATTACAGAGGCTATGAAATGGAGATATATAATATTTTCTGTTTCTCTGTACATTAAATTGTGTCATACAGAAAATACAACAAAACTATTTTCCACTCATTTATACTTTCAAATGAAGGGCAATTACAGTACAATTAATGTTCAAGTTCCTAGAGCCTGAATTTAGAAATTCTTTATAAATGGATATAAAACTAAGAAATTGCTTATTTTCTGTGACATAAGCTACATAAACCTACCCAATTTCTCTCATCTTCACATTTCTCTATCGTGAAAGGTGTCCCAATTAACCCAACTGTGACTTGTAGAAATTACATTTTAAGCCGCCAAAATGATTTCATAAACACAACGTTTTGATGAGACCGCTTTCAACTACTAAGTATTCCTGTTTCATTTCCTTAGGGTTTTTAAAAACATGAGAAGCTAGACTTTCTAATATATATTATCTTTCTACCTATACCTTTTATCACGCTCATTACCACTGTATCCAAGTGCATTAATCTTCCTAAGCCAGTGCCCTTCCTGTGCAAAGTAGTGCTTGAGCTGAACATGAAAAAAAATGAGAAGTGCATCATACAGGTGATCACTTTACGCCCTAGAGTACAAATCTTATAACTATTAATTTAGCTTGCATAACTTCATGTGTTATTAATGGGTCACAAAATTGCCCAGATCTTTCTAAATCTAGCCATAGTATTAGACTCTACTTCCTGTGAAAGAGAATCCAACAGGAAGAATGTGTGTTGTGTGAAGTGCCTATATATATTATATATATAAAAAACAGCCCTTAATTTCATTGCTTGAAATTTTAAGTTGCACTTGCCAATGTCACAACAAAAATTGCACCTCGAGATGAATAAATAGAAAACTTTTGACCTTTCAATTTGCATTGTGATATGCTAATACAATAACATTGTCAGTTTTTTTTATTTACATGCTGATTGGGGCCCAATTAGGGAGAAAAATATCATCATGCTTCAAGTTTCTCTCATTTTGTTTTTGCTTTTTCAGAACATTTTTCCCTTTATTCATTAAGCAGCATTGAGAAGGATGTGTCTGGCATGATCAACTTACACACTCTTCTCCCCAAACTAAAACACTGGCCAAGACTATCTTGGCTAAAAGCTAAGAATCTCAGCTATCCGGCAAAATGAACCGACAGGTCAAAATGAATAAAATCATGCCAACCTTGCATTTAAACAATATACTGTAATTTGGAGAGCCAAGGGGAGGGTAATCAAACCTCTACATTCTGCAGACCAAGCTATAGCTTTGAGAAGTCTATGATATTATCATTTCCCACAACAGTGTCAAAGATTTTTAAATCTGTCTCCTCGTACTCATCCTCAAACATTGGACTTCAAATGCATGTACCTTTCCATTAAGTGAGGCACCCACAATAGTTCTATTTTCAATAGCCTTTCTGGCCCGGAAAGATATGTTCTTCACTTGAGGCTAACCAGGGTTCCTCTCTCATGCTATTAACTAGGAAATAATCCCATGGCCATTGTATTTATTGACAAGGTTCCATCTTCAGTAATCAGCAAAGTGGCATAAAGGGAGGTTTAAAATAGCTACTTTTCTTCCCTGTGGGATGCTATAACTTCCTTCCCCAGCCCAAAATAAGAAGCAATGTCCTCAATAGGTTTTAAGTCACAGGAAAGTTAGAGTGTAAAAGCAAAGGAGTGTGCAAAAATGAGTAAACAGTTACCCACCAGTTTATAACCAAGACTCAAACTGGAAGCACTTTGTGAACCAGAGTGAAGGTTCACTGAATATTCTGTATGAGCAGAATTGACTTAGCATCATCAACATAGTGGAGGCTAGTTATTAGAATCCACTCTTATGCACTCAGGAGATTGTATGCAGAGTTAAACTCCAGCAGGACAACTATGAAAACAGACACTGCCATGCAGAAAACTGTCGTTCTTAACACCTGTTGAATATAACGGTCTCTCACAAACTAACAAGAGTACATTGGTGCAATATTTTTATGGGGATACAGTGTGTTTAGTTGCGCAAGGGGGTGGGGGGAGACACATTACCAATATTTTACTTAAAACATATATTCTGCCATTATACACTTTACTATGTTTTTGAGACAGTTCTTCCAAATTTTGATCCAAGTACATTTAGCAAATGCTAAAAGCCTTGAAACAAAATATGGTACCTAGAACTGAAATTTATTTGGTTCCTATTGGAATTTTTGAAAATTATTTCTACCTTGGAAAAGCGAGCATTTATCCATTTTGTAAACGTCTTCTTCTGTACATCGTTGTGTTCATCTAGAGAGAAAAGAGGGGAGGGGGAAAGACAACGAGTGAACATTTATTCTTTAAATTCCCCAAATAAGAATACCACCTCAATCCTGGGGTGTTTGAAAGACAGTATTTCAACCTAAACAATCCCAGCCTCACTATGAAGAACTTGCTGGCTACTTTGCGGATAGAATTCCTCAGATTCACACCAAACCTCCTGCATCCAGGATACAGGGCAATGTCATGACTCCAAGACAGCAATTGTGGAATCTACTGTGTTCAAGTTACAACCAGTGACAGTGTATTTCTGGAAGTGGTGGGGGCACTTTGGGCCTCTATCTATGCATTTAACTCACATCCCTCCTGGCTGCTAGGAACCTTGTGTTTCAGATTCAGACTTTTTACACTTATCCATGTCTTTGTCACCACAAGTTCAGACTAACACCACACTATTTTGAGCTACACATTGAGCCTATTCAGAAGATTAAATTAATCCAAAGCATAGCAGACTTTTAAATATAACAGTCTCACACTGGACACAGAACCCTGATGATGCAAAAGCTGCACTGGCTGCCTATCGACATCTGAGTGGAGTTGAAGGTGATGGTTTTGATCCATTAAAGCCTTAAATGTTTAGGGACCCAATTACTTAAAACACCATCCCTCTCCCCATCCCACAGTTCTGGTTAATACAGCCACTTGAAATAGCACTCCCGGGACATTACAGAGAAGAGGGAGCTGCCAGCCTGGCATTCTTCACCAGGGTCCCTTGACTCAAACACCTTTCCCCTATGGTCCTCCAGGGCCCAGACATACTGACAAAGCTTCTCTCTTTTTCAGACTGTTGAGAGGACAAAATAAGGGTTAGATGAGGTTATTTATTAGCATAAGATAATTACGTTTGGGGGCCGGAACGGACAGTGATTGTATGTGTTTAAGCATTTCATATTAATTTGGGGGATTAATATGAATGTAAAGCCTTGTAGGGGCACCAAGATATTGGGATGGACACTTCTATTATCTGTGTTTAATAACACAAAAATAAATAGATAAATAATAGATTAGATGAAGACTGAAATATTGAGGATCGTTCGCTAATCTCCATCCCCCTACCAAGACCCCTTGATATGCACGTAAAACACATCTTTTTATGGGCTTGAGCTGTTCTTTTGCATTCCTAAGCCTTTGAGAGAACCAACACCATAATTTAAACCAATATTTGTGGGTTTATGTTAATTTGGTTACCACTGAAAAATAAAGCAGGTTTATTAATAATGTTTGAAAAATAAAAGTCTCAATGATCATGTAAACCAGCAACGATTAAGAAACAAATGAAACTGCATTTGCAGTGAACTGTGATCTGACCTTCACCACCATAACCCCATGCGTGCATAGGCACACTCCAACACCTCACCAGGAGTTTACAATTAGTGCTATCCCAGCAAAGCTTTGCTCTGTAGTTTTTTGTTTCCCTCCCTCCGCCCCAGTTTTCAGACCCCAGGGCTGAAGTACTATCTAGGCATTTATACCACATTCATCACTGCGGTATCTGGGGCAAGGATTGTGTGGGCATCTGTCAGTGCAAGCTACTGGACTAGCAGGCTCATTTTACTTTAAATGGGAACCCCTTATTTTTTCAACCTCTGACAAAGTGCCAAAAATGCACACACTCACTCCAATCCTTTGTTTTAGGAATTTTCTACCTACCCATCAAGGAATTTATGTGACCCCATCAATTTAACAACTAAGCATTCTTGCAACATAAAAAGTCACATTTACTAAAAGATTTTTTCCAAAGCATTCTGCTCAATTTCAGAACCTGTGGATGTTACTTTCCCATCCAGGCCACACTTTTATATTTGATTTATAAAGCTCGGAAATTAGCGTTTTAATAACTAGGGATTATAGATAATATGAGGTTGCATCTACCGTTCAGTTATAAATCCCCAGGAAGAGAATTTCATATCTGAAAGGCTGATGTACTATTAACTAGAGCAGGGGTCAGCAACCTTTCAGAAGTGGTGTGCCGAGTCTTCATTTATTCATTCTAATTTAAGGTTTTGCGTGCCGGTAATACATTTTAACATTTTTAGAAAGTCTCTTTCTATAAGTCTATAATATATAACTAAACTATTGTTGTATGTAAAGTAAATAAGGTTTTTAAAATGTTTAAGAAGCTTCATTTAAAATTAAATTAAAATGCAGAGCCCCCCAGACCGGTGGCCAGGACCCAGGCAGTGAGAGTGCCACCGAAAAATCAGCTCGTGTGCCGCCTTCGACTCGCATGCCATAGTTGCCTACCCCTGAACTAGAGCAACATACACAATGCCCAATTAATTTTAAGTGGATTTCTACCTGTCTGTAAAGGTAACTACTAGAGACTGACATTATGACACAGATGACAAACTGTTTATGTTTGACCATATAAAATATTACCATTCAGTGAAGTGCATGACAAAGTTAAGATTTTCAGCCACAGACCAATAAAATTCTCTCTCAAAAAGACACTGAAATAAGCAAACATTATGAACCGAAATGATGTTTTCAATTATACATGCGCAACCCCAAAGTCAATGGGGTTGCATAATGACAGTACAGAATCTGGCACATAACTCACTCCATTATTACACAAACCAATCCCTCGGTTAGTTTCTTACTTGTTAGCCCTACCCTCAGTCATTTAATGAACTTTCCTTTGAACAATTAGTGGCGGACGTTAACCAGAGGCTCTCAACGGGGGGTCCGCAGCCCACCCAGCCCTTTCAGGGGTCCATTGGACCCCGTGGCTGAAACTCAGAGCCCTGAGCCACAGCATCCCCACAGAGCTATAAGCAGGAGCTGCAAGGCTGAATCCTGGAGCCCCGATGCTCCCTGCAGGGCAGAAGCCCTGAGCCCACAGGGTGGAGTTCAGGGGACACAGGGAGAGCTGACTCCCCAAACTGCAGTGCCTTACCCATAGAGGAGCAGTTCCACCCACATACCTCCTCCTCTCCTCTGCCCCCAAAGCCCTGCCCCCTGGCCACGTCAGAGGTGGGGAGCTGGGAAGCGCGGGCAGCTGCTGCTCTGCTGGTGCCATGGAGTGGGTAGCCGCAGCATTCCCCCATCTCCTGCTGGTGCCCGGGCTTGCAGCTCCTCCTCAGTTCCCAGCCCACTTTGACTGCTCATGTAGCCAGTAAGAGGAGAGCTGCCCAGGCAGCAGCCCTGGCCCCAGGGCCGGCAGAGCCCTCAGGGAACAGCGACCACAGCGGGGAGCGGGGGCCCCTCCCAGCACACAGCCCCTAGCTACTACCTCCCTGAACGCTGATCTACCCGCCTGCCAGCACACAGTCCTAGATACCCCTCTCCCTGTACCAAGTTACCCTCTGCCTGCACACTGAGCGACCCTCCCGCCTGCACACAGCCGCAGCTATCTTGCACTCTGAGCTACCTCCCTGCCTGCGCACAGCCCCTAACTACCTCCTGCCTGCACCCTGTGTGGTTTCCAGACTTCTTGAGCTGAGTCCCCTCCTCCCCATTTCAGTTATAATTTTTGCTTCTGACCCACATCTCCCACAACCCAGACAGGCTGGATGGCCTACTGAGGTGAGTCAGAGTGTGGAGATGGCACGTTCTCCCTGGACACCACTGTGCAGAGCTGGCCCAAGCCCTGACAGCCCCTGCCCCACCCAAACAGAAGTAAAACTATGCCTCTGCCAGAGGGAACCCTCCCCAGCATAGTGCCCCAAGTCTGTACCCCCCAACCCCCGAGGGGGCGGGGGGAGAAAGAAAAAGGTTGAAAACCCCTGCCATTAACAATAGTAATAAACATTTTCAAACTCTCACAACAAAGAGAAAAGAAAAAAGGAGTTTCTAGCAGGTTGTTTGTTGTCACCACCATGTTGTGTAACAGGAGTATGGTTGTGTCACTGGAGTGTACTCATAACAAATGGCTCTTGAGATCAAATGCCAGAGCTTCATTCTGGCGTTTAATCACCTACAGAAATCACTGGCAGCCTTGCGTATTCCTCTACCACAAACATTATCCTTTCAGTTAATCAAGACTTTTTCATACTCCAGTTCTGTTCCAGCTTTCAGCTTTATGCCTCCTTTTTGTTCCTGAACACACGATTCATACTGATATACATATGGGGGAGACCTCACTGAGTTGTGGTTTGCCCTTCACTTAAGCTCTGCTTTTAGCAGTCATCTTTAAAACCAGCCTCCTCATTTTACCATTTACATTACACCTGCACTGTACAGGGTTTTTTACTTAAATCCTGGAAGACAAAAGGTATTTATTAAGGGATATTTGGAAAAGCACATTTTTGTGATGAAAAGGGCAATGGAGAAGTTTTATGGGCCAGATCAGATAGTCCCACTGCCTTTTGTGTCAACCAGTCCAGCACGAGTGAACGAGGGTCAACATTCATCTAAGTCAGCCTTAAATTTGCCTTGCCCCCTTTGTTTAAGCTTCTAATTTTCTACAAAGAAGGAATTTAGAAATAAAATAAGGAATTAGCCTCTGGGTTTTCAATTATGGTACTAGGAATGTAACAAAATTAGAAATGCCTACTTGTCTAGCCTTGGGGTATGTATACTGTATTTATGATAAATATCTCCCCACATCACACTAGTATGAGTTTACAGAAGAAAGGGGAAAAGTGCTCAGTTTTTCTGGGCGGGAAAAGCATTTAGCATTTATAATTTATTAAGTGTACTTAAAAATAGAGATTTACTCACATGTCATCATAAAATCTGTGTATATTACACTGCTCTACAGCCAAAATGCTTCTGAAATAAATGTAGTCAAACTTTACTAATTCTGGGTCACTGAGAACGAAAATGATGCTTAAAATTGTTGATTGGCTCTAATTTTCAAGATATGCTATTGGCTCAGTATATACGACCCTTGACTTGGGAATGGCGGAGGATAAGTGAGTTATAAAGGGAAGGGATCTCAATTTAAACCAGAAATAACTAAAATACATCTTTGACTGGATCTATGCATAAATCTATAACTGCTTTTGGACAGTACTTGCTTTTTAGGCAAAACAATGAATGATGCAATCTGAAGCTGGTATTGCGTCATACATGATATGAACTGCATCATGTTATTCCTAGAAGTCATGGATGATCCAATCAGAACGAAGCTTACATCACTCTGCTGAACAAATTGCCCTATATCAGCTCTAGAAATCATACAGTGTCATGCTCTCTTATTTGTCAGTGTTTGATTTTTGCAAAGGGACACATTTCTGTTTAGCCAAAGTGAGCAGAGATGCCTCATATTTGTGTGAACATTGCAGATAATTTCTGCTATGTTTGTGGTGAAGTCACTTTCGCATCACAAAAGTGCAGTATAACCACTATGATTAAGAAAGCCTATCACCTTTATTTTGGCTGCAAAATTGGAGATCAGGACAAGAGGTGGGCCCCACACACACGCTGCAACACTTGTGCAACAAATCTTCGCCAGTGGTTGAACAGGAAAAGGAAATCTATGCCTTTTGCAGTGCCAATGATTTGGAGAGAGCCAACAGCTCATACCAGCAATTGTTACTTCTGCATGGTGCCTCCAGTTGGGAAAGGTGTGTCAAAGAAGAAAAAGTGGACTGTGCATTATCCAAACATTCCATCAGCTATACGCCCAGTACCCCACGGAGAAGGACTGCCGGTTCCTGATGCACCAGAATCATTCTCACTTGAGTCAGATGAGGAAGAGGATGAAACTTCTGGTCCTGATCCATCAATGTCACAGGACCCACATTTTCTCCCATCCTCCTCCTCTGAACCACACCTCATAACACAAGGTGAACTGAATGACCTTGTCAGGGATTTGGAACTACCCAAGAGTAAGGCAGAGCTGTTGGGCTCCAGACTACAGCAGTGGAATCTCCTGGCAGGTGATGTTAGGGTTTCCATATTACGTGACCGTCAAAAGGATCTTGTCCCATTCTTCTTCATGGAAGGTGATCTTGTAGCCTGCAACAACATCGATGGTGTGATGGCAGCCCTCAACATCGTTCACGATCCAGATGAGTGGAGACTGTTCATTGATTCATCGAAGACGAGTCTTAAAGCTGTTTTACTGCATAATGGCAATGTTTTGCTATCAATTCCAGTTGGTCATGCAGTCCATATGAAGGAAACCTATGACAACATGAAACAACTTTTGAGGTGCATAAACTATGACCAACATCAGTGGCAGCTTTGTGGCCATTTGAAGGTTGTTGCTCTCTTGCTTGGTCTGCAGACTGGATACACAAAGTACTGCTGTTTTCTCTGCGAATGGGGTAGTCGTGCAAGAGATTCCCACTACATCAAGAAAGATTGGCCATTCCGACAGTCATTGGAGCCTGGGAGGAAAAGTGTTCAGCATCCACCACTTGTTGAATCAAGGAAGATTTTGTTACCACCCTTACACATCAAGCTGGGTCTGATGAAGAACTTTGTCAAGGCCATTGACAAAAACACAAGCAGCTTTCAAGTACCTCCGTGGAAAATTTCCAAGGTTAAGTGAAGCTAAGATAAAGGAAGGTGTCTTTGTTGGTCCTCAGATTAGTGAACTTCTTCGAGATGATGCATTTGACCATGCACTGCGGGGCAAGGAAAAGACGGCATGGAAAGCCTTCCAGTTAGTGGCAATCAATTTTCTCGGAAACAACAAGGCAGACAACTACAGGTTGTTGGTGAAAAACCTCCTCAAGGCATACAAAAGGCTTGGTTGCAACATGTCACTGAAGAGACATTTTTTGCACTCTCATCTAGATTTTTTTCCACCGAACTGTGGAGCAGTGAGCGACGAGCACGGCGAGCGATTTCACCAGGACATTGCGACAATGGAGAAACGCTATCAGGGCAAATGGAGCCCATCAATGCTTGCAGACTATTGCTGGACAGTGACAAGAGATGCTCCATTTAATGAATACAAGAGACAAGCCAAGAAGCGCCGAGTAGACATTGAAGAGGACTAAACTATGTACATAAGTTTTTTGCCTTTTGTTTCATAATACATTTTATTTATATAACCCTTTTGCTGATTTTTAAAGTGTTACATAAACAGGACAGGTGAAATATCATCCTGTAAAGCAACCATAAACACATGAAATGACCTAGGTTTACAATTTATGATTAAAACTCTACTATCTACACAATATACACAGACATAAAATGTAAACTTAAATATCTTAGAAACAGTAGCCAATCAGTTGTTTTAATTGTCATATTTGAATTCAGCACATTAAAATACATAATAAATAGCACATTTTATCTCTGAAGCAGACGACTTCTCAAAAATTGTAGACCAGTGTTATTTACAGACACCACTTAAGTGTTTACTTCCAATTAATGGAGTAATAAAAATCAAAATAAAAATGCTGTAAGTACAGTAGGATTTCATACAGTGGCTAGCACTAGCAACCCTGATGCTGATGAAGGCCTCTGGGCATTACCATAATATAATTACTAGATAATCATCTTAATGGCTGTCACTGTTTAAAAAGATTAACTTAAGATTGTTAAGCAGATCCATGTGAAAAGAGCTGGGGTCTCAGCCCAGGTCTTAAGGTACAAGTATCTACATGCCAAAACTGGCATCCTTGTTGGCAATGTCATTAGAGAAACCAAGAATCAGTTGAGGATGAATACTAACCCCCAACACTTTGAGGTGGTCAGTGCAGGTTAGGGTAGAGAAAAATGGTTGGGGCACGAGGGGAGGAGGCTGATAGGAAAAGGAGGAAGTAATGGTGAATTGACAACAATTTAAAATTTTAAAAGGTCAGCCAGGACTGTGGTTCTTTAGTAGCATGGGCCAAATCCCACTTCACAATGAAGACAAACTTTGGTCATTGACTTCAGTAGGACCTGTGTCTGGCCCCTTATCTCTCCGTAAGGTCTTGTCTACATTGGGAATTTGCCCCAAAATTCAGCCATCAGTGGCTAGCCACTAATGTAGTTGCACTCCACTACTGAAGAAAGGCAAAACTAAAAAGTAGGGTGCCAGTGCAATGTGCAAGTAACGATGGTGCCTGTCTGCACTGGGGCTTCCACCAACACAGCTACATCAATGACCGTAATTGTGGTAAAACTTCCATGTAGGCAAGGCTAAGGAATACCAGATACATCCATCGACATGCACACAGGGTGTGCCAGATGTACCCAGGCACACCCTAATGCAGGGGTGGGCAAATGTCCCCCCCCTCGCCCGGCGCGGCAAGTCACAGGGTCTGCGCTCCTGGGCCGGAGTGCTTGGCCGAGCGCAGCAAGCCGCCAGCCCCCTGCCCCTCCCCTGGAGCTATGCTGCCGCGCATGCAGCGCTCTGGGGGCCGGGGCTGTGCGCTCCCGCGAGGCAGTATTTGGCTCCGCGGAGAGGCAGACACGCTCCCCACCTCCCTGGAGTTATGCTGCCGTGCGTGCAGCACTCTGGGGGCGGGGCTCTGCGGGGAGGCAGACACGCTCCCCCCTCCCCTGGAGCCATGCCGCCGCACACGCAGCGCTCTGGGGGCTGGGGCTGTGCGCTCCCGCGGGGCAGCGTTTGGCTCCGTTGAGAGGGTATGAGCCTCATCTCATGGTAAGGAGTCTGGGGCCAGGGGGGTTGGCTAAGGGGTGGGGGCAGTCAGAGTACAGGGAGCAGGGTGGGTTGGATAGGAGGTGGGATCCCGGGGGGATGGTTGGGGGGGGTCTCTGGAGGGGGCAGTCAGGGAGCAGGGGGGGTTGGATGGGGCATGGGAGTCCCAGGGTCTGTCAGGGGGCGGGGGGTGGATAGGGGTCAGGGCAGTCAGGGGACAAGGAGCTGGGGGGGTGGATGAGTTGGGAGTTCGGGGGGGGGCCTGTCAGGAGGCAAGGGTGTGGAGAGGGGTTGGTGCAGACAGGGAGCAGGGGGGGTTGTATGGGTTGGGAGTTCTGGGGGTCCTGTCAGGGGGTGGGGAGCGGTTGGATAGGCATGGGAGTCCCAGGGGTCTGTCTGGGGGTGGGGGTGTGGATAAGGGTCGGGGCAGTCAGGGGACAGGTAGGGACTAAGGTCCTGGGGGGGTAGTCAGGGGACAAGGAGCAGGGAGGATTAGATAGGGGGTGGGGTCCTGGGGGGCAGTTAGGGACAGAGGTCCCAGGAGGGAATAGTCAGGGAGTCAAAGAGCAGGGGGGGGTGGGGGTTCTGAGGGGGGAGTCAGCGAGCGGGAAATAGGAGGGAGTGGATGGTGGCAGGGCTAGGGCAGGGTGGGGGCAGGGCTCCCTGAATGCACACACTAATGAAATGGGCTGCATACGCCTATGGATACATCCTCTTTAAAAAAAATTACACCTCACTTGTTAACTATTTCTTGGGATAGAGGACATCAGAAAAAACACCCAAGAGGAGTAATCAAGGACCCCGTGACTCTCATGAGAGCATGCTGCAAGTCTCGGAGTTAATAGTATTTGCTTGACAATATACAAAGCTTATCTGGAAACTGGTGTCCCAACTGCTAAAGAGATACTAAAATAGCTGTTTCAATACCTCCCAGCAAAAATATTCTGACACGCCATGTTACCAGTCTCCACACATAAAAATGAAATTTAAAAAGAAACTGAAGAGAGTGCAAGGCTCGCAGACACACCAATGATACCGTGACCTAAACATATCAGTCAGTTACTGCACTGTTTTTACACAATGACAATGCAGAACAAAAAATGCCAGGCACTATGTCATAACACCAACGAAGTACCTACTGTAGGTGGCAGTCTCAAGGGTTATGGTTAGGAAACCAGGGCTGTTCTCTTAACTCATGTAGGGCCTGGTGCTAAAATCCTGCATTACGATTCCAGATAGTTACGTAGGTACAGAAAGGAGCAGAGAGAGCAAGCAGGAGACACAGATGAAGGTTAGAGTACAATGAAGGTCCAGTGGTTAGGGCACTAGGCTAAGAGTTGGGAGAGCTGGACCAAAGTTGTTGATCTATCACTGACTTCCTGTGTGATCTCAGGCAAGTCACTGGACCCTCTCAGTGCTGAGGTTGAGAAAGGGCCAATTAACTGGCTACAGAGAAATGAAAAAGGTAACTATGCACTAGATTTGCATAACGGACAGAATAGGTATTTGCATTTCAGAGGGAGGTTACATTAATATTATAATTGTTTTCCACGTATTCAGGTGGGCCATGTGCTCCCATTTTCCCTTTTTACTCTCTCTAATCTAGGAATTATTTGGCTCACTTGCATTCATGGAGTTGACTCACCAGTTTTAAGACCAGAAGGGATGATTATAATCACCTAGTCTACTCTCCCGCATAACACAAGCCGTAACATTTCACTATGTAACTCCCACATAAAGCCCATCTGTATACCAGAATGAGAAGACATCCTACGGATGTTGATTAAGAGCTGAGAAAAATATAGCAGTAGAGATATTGTTAAGGGGCAGAGGAAGGCCAGGTAGGCAAATGAGGGCTATAATTTGTAGATTTCCAGATATATCTCAACTATCAGTAAGACGTCCAGGTGAAAAACTATCAGTTATGGCAACAAAAAAGTTACAAATCCAGTAGACAATATCAGGAACAACCAATGATCCAGGCACTCAATAGACTGTTCAACATTTCAAGGGAGAAAAGGACGTGGGAATCCACACATCTCCAATTATTCCGCAATATTCTGTTATCTTTACTACATCTTTTTTTTTTTTTAAAGTAAATTTTGTGAAGGCTATAACTGCTGACTTGTAAAACAGAATTGATACAAGGTGGAAGGAGACATTTTGGTATTCCATAGCAGAGGTGCAATTTCCTACTCGAGAGAGTTGTGCCAAGGAAGGCACAAGGCTAAATGCACACAACAACTGGAGTCAAACAACTTGAACACCAGATTTAAGCACTAGCTAAGCTTCAAGAGCATGGCAAGTAGTACTAGACTACTGAATGCAGAGAGGAAGCTACATACATCCTTCTTCCATTTAGCTTACTACAGAAGCCAAAATGCCTGGGTTCATTTCAAGATCTTACAACTAGGATTCAGAGTCTTAAGAAGCAAATCACTGTACTTTTCGTTCACAATGCTGGGATTAAAGGTAAAACTGACCGACTGAGATCTGAATTAAAAGCAAGCAATTAATTAGGAAAATTAGTCTACTATCCCAGTTGGAATGCAATGATAGGATAGATTCAAATTCTTGGACCACACCGATCGCTCTTGGCATAAAACTCACTAGTTTAGTTCAGAAGAGATTATAGTCAAACTAGAAAGGGTCCAAAGAGGGTTCACTATTTTAAAGTGTCCCAATTGTTAGTTTATAATTCATTTGTGAATCCACAGCCAATTTCTATTTATTATTGCAAATCTTGATGTATGTGGGAGAACTGTTGATAGTAAAGAACTTTAATTTAGCATGAAAGACTAGAGAGAAACTTTCCTGAATAGCAATTTGTGTTAAATATCCAAGGAGAAACACTATCACACGACTGACATTTAATAGCTACAAATTTGAGACAGATCAGAATACCAGTGATAAAACAACCTACAGTCTGTCTAGAACTTACCATAATTATTTTCTATGTGCCTCAGAGACTAAAAGTTTCTCAAGAGAACGTCACGCAACAAATATTAGAAAATGCTTCAAAAACAAAAATATTCTTCTCACCTGCAAAGATATTCATGTTGACAGGGGTATTTCAGTAAGATAAAAGGAAAGAAGGTGAAGGTGCTATGAACACTACGGATAATTCAGAAGTTAAAAAGAGGTCATGGAGGTTAAACATGCTCCGGTCTAGATTAGCATGGATAACGTTTAACATAATAGTACAGAAGTAAAATGTTAGTGTAATACTACTAAAAGCCATGCAACTATTTGTATCCCTCTGCTGAACTCTTTAGTAACAGCCTAATCCTGCAAAGTGCTTGGTTTCTCCTGAGTGTTGACTTTATCGAGTGTTGAGGGAACTCACAGGAGATACTGAGTACTTCACACGATTGGATCCTATCATCATAACCCTATGCAACCAACGACATCTCCCTCTCCCCCTCCCCGCACTTCTCCAGTCATGTGTGAACTTTAGAATCACATTTGTGCTGAAGTCAGGGCACTAACCTTTCATACACAAACAAAAATAGACTCCAATAGATGAAAAAAATTGAGGGGGGGTGTAAAATAAAAATATTTAACTGTATTTAAATAAATTATTGCTGCTTAGACATGCCTACAAAGAGGGTTAACTAAATACCATACAATACAGGCACTGTAGCCACCATTCCAGTTTATTTCATCAGCAGACAAATTAACTAGGGTTATTTAAAAACAAATGGAATTTATACTAGGCTGTTAGGAAAGACTTTTGAAGTAAGTTGCAACCTACTGTAGTGAGTCTGTTAAACTTAAGTATAGGTATAGTTTTGCTATGTTTGGTTGCCTTAAATTTCTGAAAATATTTAGAGGAACAGACTTAAGCCAACAAACAGGATATTTATTGGGTCATTTCCATAAAAGGAAAACATTCTTTTATAAAACAGTAATTAACCCATAGATTGAGAAAAGAAAACTGTATACAAAGTTTTCCTTTTGGGTGGGTGGAGGAGTGGGGGGGGGGAGAAAATTGTGACGAACCTCTCAATTTTGTTTTTTAAACCACTTGAGTCACACTTGTGTAGATAATGATAGAAATGGGATTTAGAGATTTTACTTCAAAATAGTAAACTTCATAAAATGTCAAAAACATTAATAAAGTATTGGTTTTCCTTAACACTTTCATCTGAACACTTCAGAGCATGCTATAAGAAAGAAATGCATAAAGATGACTGTGGGACAAGTAGATGACAGAGGCTAGCATTAGTGGGGCACAGGGCAATTAAAATCCCATTAGTTGAAAGAGACTAGGTCAAAAATCTTAATTTCGGTCCACGCAATGCTCTAGGAAAGCCAGTACAAACAAACCCACAAAAAACAAAGTTATCAAAAGTATCCCTGCACACTATAGTTTGAGCCAAGAAACATCTGAAGTGGGCGAAAGGAATCCACTTCCTTAGACAAAAAGGCATACTACTCGCTTTAGTAATGCCCTTTCACTTGCCTCGCTGCCAGGGAAAGGTGTTCTGTGCGGTCATGAGCAACAGGCCCTTGCACAATAACGTCTGATTACATAAAGTTTGAATGGTTGAGCATATGCAAAAACGACCCTTCTGAATGGGAATATAGCAGCATTTTATCTAATATATTTCTTTACTGCTGCAATCTGAGGAGGAATGAGGAGAGGATAAATGGGGCATTGGAGTAAAATGCCATCTCTCATAAAGGGTCTCTTCTTATGGCTCCTCGCACAAGTTACAAAATTTTTGTTTCTTGCAGTTTGAACAGGATAACAACAGGCCTACACAAGGCTGGCCCCACAGAACTAGTTTTTAAACTTTTTGAGCTGAGCCCTGTCCCCCCATACCCTTCAGAGTTACAATTTTTGGTTTTGCCCCCCAACACAGACAAATAAAGGTGAGTCTCGGCTGGAGGTGGCACTCTCTCCCCAAACCCCGCTGCATTGGACTGAAGCCCAAGCCACCTGGCGTCGCCATGCCCCCCCAAACATTCTTCCGTGCCCTTCTAGGGGGAGTGTGCCCCACTGTATGAAAACCTCTGCCCTATATCCAAATTAAGTGCCCATTACCTTCAACAGAATAATTGTCATCTAAGCCAATTTACCCCGGATGTTGATTACCCTGCCGGATTAACGACCTTGAGGGTTCATAAATTCAGTCCTACCTACTAAAGGAAAGAGTAACTATCTAGCACGCACTGAAACACTGGTTTTTATACAATTAACACCACCACTGAATATCAAATTGGTATGACCAATGTTATATACAGATAACCCTATACTTTGCAGAGCTTAGGGTAGCTCACCAGGATAACTTCTTGCTAGTTATCAATGGTTCGCTGTCAAACTGGGAAGATGCATGTAGAAAGGTCCCACAGCAGTTAGTCCTGGGTCCAGTACTAATCAATATTTTTATTAATTAATTGGATAATGAGTGGAGAGTATGCTTGTAAAACTTGCAGATGACACCTAGGTGAGCGAGGTTGCAAGCACTTTGGAGGACAGGATTAAAATTCAAAATGATGATAAACTGAAAAATTGGTCTGAAATCAACAAGATGAAATTAAATAAAGTGCCAAGTACTACAATCAAAAAGAAAAAAAAAAAATCAAATGCACAACTACAAAATGGAGAACAGCTGTAGTACTGTTGAAAAGGATCTGGGGTTTATAGCGGATCACATACTGAATATGAGACAACAATGTGATGCCATTGCAAAAAAGGCTAACATCATTCTGGGGTGTATTAACAAGATTGTCATAGGCAAGACACAGGAGGTAATGGTCCTACTCTACTCAGCACTGCTAAGGCCTCAGCTAGAGTACTGTGTCCAATTCCAGGCACCACACTTTCAGAAAGAAATGGATAAACTGGAGAGAATCCAGAGGACAGCAACAAAAATGAGAGAAGGTTTAGAAACCATGACCTAAGGGGGAAAGGTTAAATAACTGGGCATGGTAAGTCTTGAGAAAAGAAGAATGAGGGATGATCCGATAAAAGTCTTCATATATGTTAAGGACTGTGATCAGTTCTTCATCTCCTCAGAAAGTGGACAAGCAGTAATAGGTTTAACCTGTAGCAAGGAAAATTTAGGATAAATATTAGGAAAAACTTTCTAGCTATCAGGATAGTTAAGCACTGGAATAGGGAGGCTGTGGAATCATCATCAATGGAAGTTTTTAAAAACAGGTTAGACAAACCTGTCAGCGATGGTCTAGGTACACTTGATCCTCCCTCGGTGCAGGAGGCTGGACTAGATGACCTCAAGGCCCCTTCCAGCCCTACCTATGATACTATAAAATGTTCCCCAGGATAAACTCAACCTAAACGGAGTATCAAAAGAAATAAGAGAATACAGAAATTGAATTTGTAGTCAAAGGGAAGCCAATCCTAGATTGTCAGAGCATATCAGGACTTTCAAAGAACTCCAAGCCAAGGGATTTCAGCAGACAGTTGCTCAGGTAAGTAATTTTGTACACACATTCCACTCCCCATGCTTTACTTAGTTATTTAATGGGACTGAGGTAAAGATAAGTCAGTATGATCTGGATTTCAAACACTGTTATTCTCACATACTAAAAGTTTTTCTGATGAACTGCAGCATTGCGAATATGGAAATCAGCATCCCATTTTGTTCATATAGAAAAAAGGGGTTATGTAATTAATGCAGAAGACTGGAAGTCTGACAACTCTTCTGCAGCTTCTGGTGACATCTTGTCTACGTCAGTTAGGTCCACAAAGACAGTGCACACTGGAGAAATTTTCTGAGCAGTTTTAAAACATCTTCAGAAATTTTAAAACCAGTTAAAACCATAGTGTAGATTCAGTTTTAGGTGGTTTAAGGATGCCTGAAACACTTCTACTGAACCAGTCTGAAAACTAAGGGCATGTCTACAGTAAGTCTCCAACCTGGGTTGACAGACTCAGGCTTATGGGTTTCGCACTACCACCATGCTAAAAACAGCTGTGTAGACATAGAAGCTCGGCCTGGTTCTGAAGCCTAGAGAAGGGGGTGGGCTCCAGAGCCCAAGCCACAACTTCAAAGCTCTGCCTACACAGCTATTTTCAGTGCAATAACATGAGCCGGAGTCTGCTGACCCAGGTTAGGAGGCTCACTGCTGCAGGCTGCCACAGGCTGTGCAGGTGTACCAGTAAGTGACTAAAGTAAAAGCTGACTTGAAACTAATTCAGTTTAAAAAAAAAAAAAGTCAAGGCCACATTAAATGGCCTAAAACTAGGTCCGCACTATGGATTTAACTAGATATAAAACTGAATAGTACAATTTTAAAACTGGTTACAATGTTTCTCCAGTAGGGGACAAGCTCTATGTACTTTGGCATGCACTGCTTTTAAAAATTAATACTAACTGCCTCACAGGAGCACTGTGAAGATTGTTCCGTAGAGTTCTGAGATCATTGAATGGAAGTGTAATACATGTTAAAAGTTTTCCACCTCCCCAGCCCTTGCTGTGGATGTAGGATGTTCACCCCTAAATGCTGATGAATAACTATTGATGTCCGTCAGGTGCAGTACTGGGCTAAATTAACATGGTGATGGAATTCAAATAAACTGAAGGATCGCTGGACAATACCATCATTGATGGGTCACACATCTGGTCCTTTGATAGGGCAGGGGGAGGTTATGCGGTATCCGCATCTTTCCCTTTGAGAATGACAAATCTAGTTGTAAGCAATGAGGATCAAAGGCTCTTACTAAACATAATTAGAACCGAACTTGTACTACTGGCTTCCCTCTTTGACAAAAGAGAAACATGGCTTAAAGAGTAGTTAATTTTTAAGGGTTTTGTCTTTATGAGAAATAGGTACGTCAGGAACTGCAGAATCAACATGTCAACTTTGACACATGGCAAAAAAGTCGGCAACAACATTGGCCACTGTCTGCTTGCCCAGAATTAGGGTGACCAGATGTCCAGATTTTGGGGGCTTTGTCTTATAAAGGCACCTATTACCCCCCCCCCATCCCCTGTCCCGATTTTTTCCACTTGCTATCTAGTCACCCTACCCAGAATTGAGACAGGGTAATCTACAAGGCTAAAGAAATGAGGAACTAAAGTAAAAATCAGATACCTGTATTTATTCTGGGAAGTGCAGCATTTAAAAAAAAAAAAAAAAAAAAACCACACACACCTCACACAGAAAAACTCTGCATTGTGCAGTTTTCTAACTCAAAAAGCCACGCTGAACCATTTGAAGATTAGCTTATTAAAACACTAGTAAACTACCCTCATGGTGGGGGAAAGCGCTATATGCTGGCTCCATGCTCCAGAATACTCCGGTGGTTGATGTGACATCACAATACAGAGCAGCACACTGGAGAAGAAGTGAACTGAGTAGTGCCTGAACACTGTTGAACTTAAAAACGTGTTTCCTCATACTTAGGTAATTTACCTAATGATCCTTTCATCTAGGTACTGGAGCCATTCAGCACTCACACTGCTGAAGTTTATTACATTTTGACAATTCCTTTTGCAGTGAAGCAGAAAAGCCCCATACTAAAACATAGCAATGGGTACTAAAATTGTGTTTGCTTAAACATAAGACATCATACAGAGAGAATGACTGCGCTTCAGAAATGGGAAATACTATTAAGTGAGGTCCCTCAGGGGTCATTGAAGATTTACTTTTTTCTCTCACACTGACTCTATAAACCAGCAAGATGGAGAAACCTACTAAAAATTAGTTGAATTCATTTTACACACATTTCCAGGAGCAATAAATATGAAGTGATTTGTACACACTCTGGGCAGGCTATGAAATTCAATGGTAAAAAAAAATTAATCCATACCATACCATATACCATACTCCTCATTGGCTGAAGTATATAAATAGAAGCATCAAATGAATAGAAATAAAACTAAAGCAAGAACATTATTATTTCTAAAGCACTAGAATATCACTGCACATCTCTAGAGAAAGGTCTCAAAATGTTAGCAATATGCTGAAACATGACTGTACCATAATAGCCACAGGACGATCTGCTGAAACAATATTATTTGGCCAGCACAGACCTTGATAGAAATACTTAGCTTAGTTTTGTTCACTACCTTAAAAAGAAACAACATAGCTATAATAAAGGCATAGCGTATCTGACCTAGGATTTAAATGGTATTTTTACTTGTCTTCATGGCTCCACTGATATAATTTAGGAAAACAAAACAGTTTAAAATAAAACATTACATAGCCAGAGCTATTATAAGCAACTCCAGCCCTATTGTCAATCATCTCTGTGTCATGCAAGGCAAAACTAGGAACATTTTAACTGTCTGCTAAATTTTGCCAACAGACTATATAAAATAAAATCACTTTTCTTGTAGTAGCTCACCAAATTGTTAGCTGGTCACTGCAGTTTACACACAAAAATTATTGAATCACTATACTTTTTAAAAATATGAAAGTCTTAATATGTGGCTCTATTTATATTCTACATGGTATTATGGTAATAATGGTTACTCCATCCAATGTCCTGTGTTCTACATTAGACCCAAGCTGTGCAGCAGGGATCCTTGCAAAACTACTTTTTTCCCCTATCAAGTAGTCTCCTTTCTCCAAGTCCAGTACAGTGAATACTGTGTATTATATTTCATTTGGCATTAAACTTATTTCACTTTGTCAAAGTTTTCAGAGCACTACATATTTTTGCATTGCAACACAGACCTGAATTGTGGAAGTTGTCCAGGTTTGGCAGCTGAGCAGGGAACAGATGGGGCTTCTGCTACTCAGGACAACATGGGAGGAAGTTTTGGTGTTTGAAAAGTGTAAACAACAAAATCCTCAACTGCCTCCTGTCTGCCAAATACTTAGGAGATTTATCACATCCTCCTTAGTCAGAATTTAGTCAACTCCATTTTCCATATGTAGCTCTTAAATCTTCCTACTTAAATAAATCACTCAAGCCCCTTAATAATTCTTCTACAATTTCGCTGCAGTTTTTAGTCATCTTTCTGGTACTGAGTAGCACAGAAGAAATCACAGAATTATAGACGAGATCCAATCAAAGCCATTTAGAAAGGGACTGTCACCTCCTTGGTCCGTGATACGATGCCCCTGCATGAATAATATTTACCACCATATCAAATTGAAAGCTTCTACCCAATTTGCTGTTATCTACCACCCCTTAGATCTTTCCATAGCATTACTGCTTTCCAAACCTGTTCTTCTAAAATTGTACATTATGCATAACATGCATTACAGAAAGCAGAAAAAACTTAATCAACTAAAAGGGGGAAACATACAATGATGTATGAAGGAGCATACTAAATCATTTGCACCCTGTTGTTTAAAACATCATGAATGCAAGCAGCAACACTCACTAGTCTTGACAAATGTGAGAGACCTGTGACACACTTGGCAAGATTCTGTAATGTCCATGGGACTTACCACTTTATGGTCACTGAGGAAGGAATTCTTGTGACTGCACTTTTAATCTTTATGTGCTTGCACAGCTGGCTAGAAGGCATGTTAAAATCAGTCACTTGGCTGCTATTTTTTTTTTTAATTCATATTCAAGTAGGAAAATACTTCTGATATCAGTCATTCGCAGTTCAGTACTTCTGGAATCTAAGGGCATGTTTATACTTGGAGCTGGGGGGTGTGATTCCCAGCAGAGGAACAAAATACCTGCACTGCCTCCGACTGAGCTAGCATGCTAAAGATAGCATACCCATGGCAGCACAAGTGGCAGGAGGGAGCTACTGCACCGTGTCTGATGGGCATTTCTGACAGGCCCACAGTCAGGGTGGCTAGCCCCCACCACCACCTGCATTGCCATGGCTATGCACTATTTTTAGTACCCTAGCTCTAATTGAGCTAGCACAGTTATGTGTCCTTGAGCTGGTAATCATAACCCCAGCTCCAAGTGTAGATATTTCAAACAGAGTTCTCCTCTTTGGGTAAGTCCCTCAGTGGCAAGTAACCAAAGTAATCCTTCATTTACTGCACTTATGTAGAAAACTCTGGTTCAATTTCCTGTCAGAATCTCATTCCCCAGCCCACTGGGGCTTTGGGAAGGCTACAAAGGCAGTGTATTCAGAAGGCAGACTGGCAGCAGACAATGACTGGCTTCACATGGAGACTCTGGAACACCTCTGCTGAAGAAGAGAGACCCCCAGCTTTTGGAACTGCAATAAAAGATTCATGGTGCAGCCACAGCTGACCTGGGTCAGCTGACTCTGGTTCGGGCAGGGTTTCAGAGCCCAGGCTCCAGCTGAAATTTGACAGCTCAGCAGCCCCAGCTGACCCGGATGCTGAGACTTGGTGCCCATGTTTTTTTATTGCAGTGTAGACATACCTTAAAGTAACAGTCAAAGTCAGAAAAAGAAATGGGGAAGAAAACTCTGCAAATACCCAAAGAGAAAAGAAGATCCTAAGGCAGTTTGTAGGAGGAGGAATGCATTCACAAATACTTTTGCTCTAGAAAGCATTAGGGTGCCCAAGCATTGTCTCTAGCAGATTATATTGGATAGCAATTTGTTTGTATTTAATTACAACCTTTTCCATAAAAAAGGTTTGCTTTCAATCACACAGAGAGCAACACAATGGGGGGGGGGGGAAGAGAGAGAGAGAAAAACAACTTGCCAAAGGAATAAATAAATAAGAGCTCCAAAGCCTCAGTTGTGTTTATAATCAGAGTTGTTCTACTCTTTCAATTCATGTCACTCTGGTCCATTATTACTCCTCAAGCCTTTATGTGGCTGTGGAAGAAGAGAAAGAATAAAGGATGACTACTAAGCTTTTTATCCTTAAAATCTAGAAACTAATTTGGGTTCATTAAGTGAGCATTAAAAGATAACACACACAGGTTCCAGCTGCCAAACTGTAGTACACCTCTACCTCGATATAACTTGACCCGATATAACATGAATTCGGATATAACGTAGTAAAGCAGTGCTCTGGGGGGGGGGCAGGGCTGTGCACTCCAGGGGATCAAAGCAAGTTCGATATAATGCAGTTTCACCTATAACGCGGTAAGATTTTTTGGCTCCCGAGGACAGCATTATATCGGAGAGAGGTGTACCTAGATTTCATGGCAGTAAGTGCTATGTAAAAAACAAAGATAGATTGTGACATCTGCCTAATAGAAGTGTGTTTTTATCTGTTCTACTCTCTTACTTGTGTATACTTGACTAGTAGTTATGGAATAAACCGATGCAACTGAGGAGCGATTCTCATTCAGAATAAAGAGTTTGGAATAAAGGTGAACTGACATCATAAATAATCATATTTCTTTACATTACCAATACATATTCAGTTGCATCGTCTGGCTCCCAAGAAAGCATCATTCTGCAATGTCACAAGCTCTATGTACCTACCATGAAGCATTTAGGCGGCAGGGGAGAACTGATACGAGGTAGGAGTTTTGTATACTGCTTCTCATTTTATTTTTTGGGGGTAGAGTAATTTTATATTCTTCTAGATAGTGTTCAAACAGTTGGGGGAAATGACTATTCCCCGATTCTAGCTCAATGTATCCCTTTTTCTAGACGTTGCTAACGCAGCCATGGCTCATGAAGGTGCTCTTGAAGAGCAAATTTTATCTTTGGACTGTACCAAATGACCTAATTTTTGCTGATGACATTGTTCTGCTTAGATCAGTATAGCTCCTAATGGAAGAAACAACAAGGGAAAATAGAGAAATACTAGAATAGCAAGTTACCTTACCTATCTACAGAGTGAGATGTGCAATGATGGTGACATCATGTTAGATGTCAACCAACAAACATCAAAAGCAGCTAACAACTTTTCCCAATCTTTTCAAGTTTATGGAAGTAGCATGACTGGAACCGATACAAAAATACAAATTTTTAACACCAACATCATGCCTGTCTTCCTTTATGGAGAAGAGTCATGAAAATCTATGACAGAAATTGGTAGCTAGATCATTCCAAAGTAAATGCCTGCAGAAGATCCTCAGAGTTAATTAGACTTTCTTGCAACATTAGAAAGTCTAAATAGAACAAACCAACCTAAAGCATCAAACATGGAGAGAAGAGGATGATGGATATATTTAGGACATGCTATAAGGATGCTACCACCACAACTTCTAGTTCAAGTGAGAATATGGACACCACCTGAAGTGGGGGGGGAGGGAGAGAAAGAGGGCAATGTAGAGAAACATTATATTGAACAATAGAGAAAGAAGCCAAATACCTCAACATGAGACTCAGAAGTCTGAACACACCAGCACAAGAACAAAATAAGTGGTGGAAACAGCTGGACACCCTATGCACTTGAAGGTGCAGGAGAATAAAGGGAAAAGAAGAAAAATGACATGCAAATAGTGTCTTGGGAGAAGATATCCCTGGATCATGGACTTATGCACTCCCACCCATCTTGCAAATGAATCACTACCTGTGAAAGGGTATTAAAAATCTGCTGGGGAACAGCAGAATTTCAAAGAAGAAATCAAAGGACTGGGAATAGTGGCTCCATGTAATAAAAAGAAAAGGCTAACCACAGGGAGTAGTCCCTGCTAACCTAAAGATAAACAAAGTGATACTTGATAAAGAAGATAATAAAACAAACACTCAGCCTAGCCACTTCTTGTTTTTCAATCTCACTGAAAGCATATAAGAAGTTTGTTCAAACAGGCAGCAGCCACAAGAGCAGGGACTGAAGGTAAGGAGAACCAAATGCTATCCCATCTCCTCCCTCAGCAATGAGTTAGAACGTCCAGTCAGGTCCCAGCTTCCACCCAGCTGCCCTCAAATTCCCCCACAAACCCAGCTATACTTTTCTTCTCCAGGTTATCCAGCTATGCCTCCTGGATACCCTCTCCCCCCAAACCTAACTATCCTTCAGCCTCACATCTTCTCCCAACTATCCTCCTTTCTGGACATCCCAAACCCAGCTTCCCTCAGTCACTCCCTCAGCCCCTTCAACCTTCACTCAGACAGCCCCACAAAGACAGCTGCTCTTGTTTCTCCCTACTCCCGACAGCTGCCTCCTACTTCCCAAATACCCTTGAGCACACACTAACTTGTCACAGCTACCAAGTTTTGTGCTGCTCCATTTCTTACCCATGCCACTGCTTGAGGCAAGGCATACGGAACTTAACCTGAGGTTTGTGGTTATTTGCAAATAAGTTGCATATTAGCAAATATTTGGTATAAAATGTCACATATGAAGCTGCATGAAACTTGGCTATTCTGTACAGTGTAAAATACACAAAGGGGCAACAGTTACTCTTCTTTCCAGGAAGCTCTCACAACTTTCACTAAAGTTCACAATAGAAACAATTGTTAATCAAAGACTAAGAATTAGATGCTAAGATAATTTTTTCAACACCTGATAAACTTTTCCTTTGTTTCTAATGCAGTTGATAATCATCTATCCCCACGCCCCAGTACTCTCACTTGCAGTCTGATTATTAAGTTCAGGTATTTAATTGTGCCTTCCAAAAGGGATACATAGGCTCACTGTTACATTTCTAACTTTTCATAGGCTGCTCTGAAAGCAGGATTTCCACTGACATTTTGTGAGGATAACCCTTCATATGTCAGAATCAAAGCAATGGGTTAATCTGGTATTGTAAAATATGTGCATACTTTATTACTATTCTTAATCTGTGCATTAGTGAAAGCGGAGGTTGTTTTGTTTTTTGTTGCTAACTTTCATTCTTACATCACATGAGCACCAAGCAGAACGCTCCAGTGATCAGCACAAGATATGCTCTTACAGGCTTATACAGAGCAAATAATAGGACACTGAACTGTCAAACAGGGCTGCATTTGCTGGCCAATAACAAGAGGCTGTGGCAAGCAGGCGAATACACTCTCAAGCCTTGTTCACACACTCAAATTTAAGATCCAGATTCAAATATCCTTAAAGACTGGCAAACACAACTCTTGCTAAAACTCACAAAATTTAAGGGCTACCCAGCATTCACAGGGCTAATAGCTTTATACTGTTAATACAGTCTCCACAAGGTTAATTCTTCCTTGACTTCAGAGGAACCCTGGTACTAGGTCCCTTCAAAACGAAATCTGTTCTAAACTGCTTCAAAAAGATCCTAAGCTTTGAGCGTGATTCCTCAAGATTCAGACCCAAATATTACCATTTTAAATGTGAGACTTTTAAGTTAATTCCTAATAAAGTCTCACCTAAATTTGCATAGTAATGTAAATTCCTAGTTATATTACCCAGCAAAATCAGGAAATTCCATATTTCTATCTCCTAGACTACTGTCCAAACCAATAGGGCTAGCAAGAAGTCAATTATCCTGCACTAGACTGGTCACCTAAAAGCAACTAGCTTTAAACCTTCTTGGTCCAAGACTATCCCTCAATGCTCCTTCAGCATCTCCACAGGCGCCCAACTCTACATAGTCTTCAATGGCAATGGGATAGTGCCAATAGGCAAGTATAATTACTATTGGATAAGGCACTGGCAAGACCTCATCTGGAATACCACATGCAGTGCTGATCTCCCATGTTTAAAAAAAGATGGAACAGGTATAGAGAAAGGCTAATAGGATGATCAGAAGTATCGGTCTTATGAGAGGAGATTTAAGGAGTTTGTTTTGTTAGGCTAAACAAGCCAAAGGAGGAGGGGAGAACTGATCGTATCTCTAAATACATCAGAGGGATGAATGCTAGGCAAGGAGACAACTTATTTAAGTTATGGGCCAATGTGGGCGCAAGAAAAAAAATGGATATAAACTGGCCATCCATAAGTTTAGGCTTGAAATTAGATGAAGGTTTCTAGCCATCAGAGGAGTGAAGTTCTGGAACAGCCTTCCAAGGGGAGTAGAGGGGCAAAAAACTTGTTTCAAGACTGAGCTTGATATGTTTAGGGAGGGGATAGTATGATATTGCTTACGGCCCATCTGCAACTGCTATTAGCAAATATCTCCAACAGCCAGAGATTGGACTCTAGATGGGAAGAGTTCTGAGTAACTACTGAGAATTCTCTCTCAGGTATCTGGCTGGTGGGTCATGCTCACATGCTCAGGGTCTAACTGATCGCCATATTTGGGGCTTGGAAGGAATTTTCCCACAGGCCAGATTGACAGAGACCCAGGAGGGCAGGGGCCAGGGGAAAGAAGAGGTCACCTTCCTCTGCAATATGGGGAACTGATCACTTGCTGGTTTGAACTAGAGTAAATGGTGGTGGATTATCTGTAACTAAGTCTTTAAATCAAGATTTGAGAACTTCAGTCAGAAGTCATGGGACTACTACAGGAGTGAGTGGGTGAGATTCTGTGAACTGTAATGTGCAGAAGGTCAGACTAGATGATCATGAAGGTCCCTTTTGGCCTTAAACTCTATGAGACAGTTCAACTAGGGCCCTCAATTTCCTCCTTATGTCAGGTAATTTTGTCAAGCCCCTCAAAACTCTTGCATCACAGTCTCGTCAGCTGTCCCCTACCCGTTTCTTCTCAATCTCTCTCAATTTATGTCAAGTAAACATGACAAAGAATCTATATGAAGAATTACATCTTCTAATCATCCCATGGGACCCCCAGAGACCTAACCAGCCCCTGAATCCCATGGTCAGGAATAGAACCTCCCTTTCAAGGTCCTATCTTCACCTGGATAGGAGAGCCTCATTCAGGGGAATGGGAATGGCAGTACGGTTCCTTAAGGTAAGCATACAATTCAATCAATGAAACTTAATCAGCTCAATTTAGAACATTCTTATAATTGTTCAAACACAAATACCAGTTCTTAAGATTAAGCTTACCACTCTTATCTGTAAGCACTTTAGGGGCTGGGACATAGCCCTCTTTTGTGTTTGTGCAGTTCCTAGTGCATTGTGGTCATTACTAGAAACAAACAATTCATAATAGCATTTTTGTAATATCAATAGCAGAAGAGCTCTGCAATGCTTGATTACATTCCTGTCTTAGCTGCAGAACAAAAGTTTTATACAGATTTCCCTGGAAGTCAAGATCTGAAAAAAGTTGTCCAAACTTTTACCATCATTTAGTAGTATAGTAACCAATTCTGCAAAGACAAACTTGCTGAATTTTACTCACTGTGGAGTATTCTTGGTGATTTCAGCGAGCTTCCACTGAGCGGGGTCTCCTCTCACTGAGCAGATCGCAGGGTCAGGGTCCAAGTCTTCAATACATAAGCAACTCTATGGATTCCTTCAGAACATTGATTATGCAAGGTGGATTTTACTTTGTAAAGATTTTTCTCAGCACTAGACTGCAAATCCTCATTTTATGGATTCCATGATTTTCTTTTAGTATTTTGCACCCCAATCCTGCAACAGAGCCCCATTCAACTTTATGCAACCATATGTGGGTGTTAGGATGCGCCCACATGAATACCTTTGGTGGATTGAGTCCTTAATTAGTATAGTCATGGATTCAAGAATCTTGTATCATGATTAACCGTCTCATGACAACCTATTTTTACAAACTGCATTTAGATTTTTTTCCCCCCTTCCATTTACAACTTGTGATGTCTCACAAGATGCAAATTATATATAATCTAAATGCAGTTTGTAAAAANGCAAAACTCACTCACTTACAAGCCCAAATTGCTATTTATGATTAGCTTCTTTTACAGAACATCAAAAGTCACCAAAAAGTAAAAAAAAAAATCCACACCACTAGAAGTCTGCAAACACCAGCAACACAGATTTATTTATATTTAGAATTTAGACCTAGAATAGGAAAAGGGCCTTTGTTTTAATTCACTTAGCTGAAAAAGAGTATGTGAATCACATTCCAGGATTAGATCAGGATGCTAAATGGATACTTTGACCTGGAAGCCACATTCTCTACATTTCTCACATTATGATTCACTCAAGCTTCAATGTAAATACCTTTGATACTTAGATCTGAAAAGGACTTTTTAAAACAAAAAATTGTGCTTGTACTTTTTTTTACTCCTTTATACCATATGAAGAAGACCTGAAAATTTTGGTTTTCTTTGAGGGTGGTTTTGGTTTTTTTGGAAACTAGTTTTACCTTAGAAACATCAGCAGTGTCAAGTCTTGTCTTCCCTTCTTTTGCTGGTGATTCTTCTGGGTGTCACAAGACATGTCTCCACTACATGCCCTAAGTCAACCTATGTTAGGCTGACTTACATTACACCCTCCCTTCTGTTGGTGGTACATGTCCTCACCAGGAGCGCTTCCGCCAACTGAAGAGGGGCAGTGTGGGGGGCAGCCGCCGGGGCTTCTCACCTCTGGGAGTGAGGAGCCTCTGCGTAGCAGCCCAGCTGGGAGTGGAAAGCCAGGAGAACCTCTAGTCTAGCTGCCAGGCTTTCTTGTCAATTTCACGGCTCAGCATGGAGCCCTGAAATTGACAAGACAGTCAACAGCCCAAGAAAGTAATGTAGTGTCTGCACAGGCACTGCATCACCCTAACTACATCATGCTATACCTTTCGTGGAGGTGGTGTTACTATGTCAGTGTAGTATGGCACTTACATCAGCGGGACAAGACTATATCATCTGTACACTGATATAATTAGGTCAACGTAAGCTGCTTTAAATTGACTTAACTATGTAGTATACACCAGGTGACAGACAATGTGTCATGTGAGCTCTCAAACTTTTTATCCACATGTAGCCTACATCATTACTCACCATGGAAGTTATAGAAATGTAACATCTCCCATCCCCCTTTGCAGTCTGCCTAAAAATCTCTGCCATTCTCAACTGCTCAGCCCTCACTCGCTTGACTCTTGTGATACCATCATTTCACTAGTTCTACAGTCAAAGGGTTTAGCTAAACTTGGAAAAAAGTGGTCGAGGTTAGGTCAAGGTTAACTAGCACGTTTAAACTAACCCTAACCCCTACCCACCCCCAACAGATGCAGGTTTAACCACTTTTATCTTGATGTAACCAGTTGAGGATTACACTAGAAGGGAGCCTGAGATCATAGAGGTAAAATGTGTTGACCTCTTTCCCTAGTCTAAATGCAAGTTAGGGTTAAGGTATGGTTAATTAAAAAGTATTAGCTAAGCCCTACCTAACCTTGAATACTTTTCCTTGGGTACAGCTACACCACAGAAGAAGGTGCAATTGCCACGCTGGTAGGTATACCCACCCCACACTAACTTGGGCAGCACGGATAATCATGGCAGTGAGGATGTGGTGGCAGAGCCTAGCTGTCCTGGTACAAACCCGCCAGGAACTCAGGGTATGTACTCTGGTTGCTGGCCTTCACCAGGGTGCTATTATTTCCTGCACTAGCTGAATGAAAGCTAGCACAAGTATACCTACCTGCACAGCAATTGTACCTTCACTGGTGGTGTAGACATAACCCAGAAAGTCTTCCAGCCTAGAGAGGACCTAGTTTTTTACTCTAGAAATTCAAGAGAGAGAGAGAGAGAGAGAGTCACACACACAGACAGACAGAATCCTGTATTCTTTGAAAATCATAAAGAAGCAAAAATGGGCATAAGCCCAGTTTTTCTCTTCCTTGGAAGTTCATCCAATATCAACAACTTATATCTTATCATGACACTCTTTCTTCTCTTTCCTTCTTCTAACCCCCAAGTCTACCACAACCTCTGAGCCTGCAAGGAGCCTTTTGTAGGACCAGGGCTCATGTAGGTGAAAAAAAGCACTCAGAAGAGACTAGCTTGTATTTCCTAGCAACAGTCACATGACACGGCTCAGGATTATAAGCAGTTATAACCCCTGCCACATGACAGGGACCCAATATCCAATGACCCAGGAGCTGCTCTTATATCTTCCTTATTAAAAAAACAAATGCAAACAAAAATTACCAAAAATAAGCACCACAAACTAACACAGCCAATTAATAAGATACACAAATATATCTAGGATGAAAATCAGATCCGACAGAAGAGAGGGCTATTCTATTTCCTATCTGTCAAGAATTACTATCCCTGAATCTCTAGAATCTTCTGATCAAACTGCCAATTTTGTTCTGAAAATAGTTTTGTCTGCTGTGATCTGTTCATCTGCTGGGGTGAATCTACCACCTGAACCCTGTGTTTGCTGCTCGTCATGTGTTTTAATGTCAGTCAACTGGTGGGCAATATGTTACTTCTGTCAGCCCACAAGCATTGTCAGTAACATGGGATGCTCTCAAGGGGAAAAAAATAGAAAAAAATAAATAAAAGGGTTCTACTGTCCTCTATCCTTTTGTCTAGATATCTTCTGTTACTCCTGTAGGACAGACCCTCAGGAGCATTTCTGAAGTCTGGTGTGTGTGGCAGGTTGCCAGCCACTTTCTGCTTGGAATCTAACATACTCTCTCACTCACAATCTGAAAAGCTGCTTGGATTAAGGCATTGGCTGGTGTGTAGAGCATGCATTTTCTGCAGAATCCAAATATTTCTACTGTGTGACATTTTTATGAAGCGTCACATCACATAAGGAAATACAAGGTATAATATATGACATTTTTCCTGGAGAAGAAAAGAAAATCTACCCTTTTCGGGTGGCAAATGTAATTTACCTTTGCTAGTTTTACCTGATTGCTATCAGTCTCCCGACCCAGGCTGAAAATGAACTGTACAGACTGGCTAGTTTTCAGCTGCACTACAGCGGCAAGCTCTCTCACAGCAGTGCTGTGCTTGCCACCAGTCACTGGCTGAGAGGTGAACGACTCACTTTTGAATCCCAAAAGTAATTCCAGCCTGATTCTCTTGTATGAAATGCATTGATCAACAAATCAAGAAAGGATGATGAAGCCACATTAGTTATCTATCCCACTATATACGATGCATGCAGTTAAGGCACATTAACTATTTCTTCTCAAAGTTATAGTGTCATGGATGAGAACAGATGAACTCTCTCTTTCACAGAGCTTACTAGGGCATGTATAAATGCTTGAAATCTACTTCATAAATTTCAGTTATATGAAGCCATCTTTAGCAATATGTTCACTGTTTTCATGTCTGCTCTAACCTATGCCATTTTGTACCAACACAGAACACAGCCTAACATTCTATCTACAGTATTAAAACCTAGCATGCTCCAGTAACTGATTACAAATTGGTAGTGCTCAAAATGGTTAAAAAGCAGTTTAGTCTCACTTGTCTAGAGTAACTGAACTGCATCTTACTGAAGGCTTCTACAGCCTTGCACTCCAACACTTTTCTGTGGTTCAGTAAGATGGTTAAAACATAACTGGTCCCATCTGCACAGGCAATCCTACACAATATTTTAACTGTCAAGCACTACCAAGTTATTACACTGGTCTTGCTTACATCATAGATTTTACTAGTGCAGACAAGACAGAAGAGTGGATGGATGTCTACTTGAACAGAAAACAGAATCCATTCTGTAAAGAAACCAAATTGAGAAATGAATCTACCTTCCTCCCAGCATTCTCTCTCACACATACACACACCTCACTGCATTTGTTATCATATGAAAGTTACTTTACTCTAGGTATTTTCCCCTCCACTCAGTTAAAGCTCATCTTAGAATTTAAAAAAATATTTTTGTCAAACATTTGACTAAACTTCAAGAAAATTCAGTTTCCAAAACTATACAGAGGTTTATACCCAACATATTTTGTTATAAATTATTTAATTTTGTAGAGGTGTTTCCATAATCTAATCCATATGGACACCAAACCAACTCATTTGTTACAACCTACATTTTTAAGCAGAAACTTCAATCACTTTCTCCATCGCTCCTTTAAGATTAATATATAAAAATTTATTACAAAAATCCATTTCACCACATCTTGAGGGTTGAACCATGACTCATCTACTTCCCCTCCAAAACAATTATGCTTTTAATTCAATGCAAGGATAGTCCGGGAGTTAGACCAACTTATTTTTTGAATTACTTGCTTAGTAAGATTTACAATACACTCCATCCAGCAATACAATTCACAAACCAGGTCACATAACAGACTGTATTTCAGCCATTCTTGTACACATAGCTGACTAGAACAGGAAGCATATGGTGCCCTTCAATTAAGGGTCAGAGCATTTCAGTGGAAATACATGAAAGTGACAGCATCAAATTCATGGTCAGTCTAGGGAGGATCCCAGTTTCCCACAATGCTGCAAGTACAAAAGGGTTGTTCTTTACTTTTTGGGGGGGGGGGGGTGTTTATCTTTTTACCTTTCATGGTTACAAAAATTACTCTGAGTATAGAGAAAAATATTTCTTTATTTTTCAGTTGGTTACTCTGGAAGGGATAGTCAGCATCACCACCTGCCATCATTAATAGTCAGTTTCCCATGTTGCTCATGGGGGTCCTTTTATACAACGGTAGAGAGAAAAGAGTTAGAAAAAATTCCTTGAAAAGCCATGAAAATTGACAGAAGGGCTCAAGGGGAAGTATACAACCTGAAACTACTTACAACTTATTCTTACAAATCGATTAGGTATCAAGTTGACTGTATCCCTTTAATGTATTTCACGATAAAAGGTTAAACAGCAGAGTTGTTGCCAAAAGGAAATAACTAAATGTATACAATTTTTACATGTGTTTCTAAATAGCAGAAAACAAAAAATTAAATGATTGAAACCATTAAGTTACACACTTATAGAAGGCTACCAGTGTCATGGGATGGCATAGAGCAGGAAACTGTGTTTGAACAGTTGGAGGAGGCAGGACCCCCATTCTTTCTCCCAGTTAAGGTCCAAACTTAGAAAATCCAAGGTCTCTCTAGCTGGACCAAGTCACTGGAATCAAACCAGCTGAATTGAAGGAGGTCAAATTGTATCATTGAGCACCATATCCAGACCTTTGAACGAGGCAACAAACCTATTCCTAAGTATACAGAGCTTGTACTCCATGATCCCATTTAAAATCAAGATGTTAAGAAAAAGAGACACAAGAAAGACATTGGAAGATTAAACCCACTCAGGGAAGAATGTTTATTTCTGACTTCCCTGATGCAAGACCATCTCATACCTAATAGATTCTATTTATACACTCAACTGAAAATTCCTTACACAGTGAAACAGTTTGTGCATTTGCCTGAACAGTCAGTACATAACTCATCCCTCCTAAAAAGGTTTTGGATAAGCAGAATGCAAAAGGAACTGTAGACAGGGCCGGCTCCAGGCACCAGCACGTGCTTGGGGCGGCCAATGGAAAGGGGCAGCACGTCCGGGTCTTTGGTGGCAATTCGGCGGCGGGTCCCTCAGTCCCTCTCGGAGGGAAGGACCAGCCGCCGAATTCCCGCTGAGGAATGAAGCGGCGCAGTAGAGCTGCCGCCGAAGTGCCGCCAATCACGGCTTTATGTTTTTTTGGTTTCTTCGCCACTTGGGGTAGCAAATAAGCTGGAGCCGGCCCTGACTGTAGAAAAATGAAATATTTTACACAACCCGACTTACCCGTGTACCACCCTATCAGTAGATATCACAGAATCCAAGAGCTTAGAAAGATTCAAAAGAAGATTCGATCTTCAGAAATGTAATAAGACTATCCCATTCAATCAGATAAAAAAAATTAGTATGGCAATAAACCCCCATGTTTCAAGGTATAAGACTGCCTCTAATTAGAAACATTCACTATAGAGAAGTTATTCCATAACTGCCCACTATAGGGTTTCCCTATGCTTTTCTGAAACATCTAGTACTGGCTCTTTTCAGACATGGGGCACTGGACTAGACACATGTCTGGTTTGAATTTTTACATACTGTTGTATGTAGTGGATCACACAGGCATGTAGCATGAGTGCTCTAGAGCATAGGTAAGACTCAGCTGGGCCTTGCAACAAGTGCACAAATGCACTTTTATGGCTAACCCAAGCCACCACCCGTGCCACTGTGACCACATTGCTATTTTTAACATGCTAGCTTGAGCACAAGTAGCACGCATCTGTCTAGCCACACTGAGAAGCACACTCCCAGGTGCAGTTGTAGACATGTCCTTAGAGAAAGAAGAGTCTTCCTAACAGTTTGGGGTTTTTTAATATTTGTGTTTAATACAAGCGTTTAGTCTAGTTTGTTTGGTTTTTTTTTTTTTTTTTTCCTAGAACAGTTTAATCCAGTCCTAGCTCATACTGTCAAATATCTTTTTTCAGAAAAAAGTTAGGGTGATCTATAGATGTGGCTCTCAATCAGGGGCACACATACCCCTAGGGAGTATACCAAGGTCTTCCAGGGGATATATCAACTCATCTAGATATTGCCTAGTTTTACAACAGGCTAGATGAAAAGCAGTAGCAAACTCAGTACAAACTAAAAATTTAATAGGTGCTACCCATAAGGCTTTATGGAAATATGCTTCTGTATGTACATATATAACAAAACTAGAAAGTGTTTTATGCTACATATGCCATGTAACATATCTCCGTAAAGGTTATGATCTACTGAATCTATTAATCCTATTTGTATACATGTATCCGAAGTTATGAATATTGGCTGCATACTTGTTTGATTCTAAGTAGGCTATAGTGAAGCAGTTGGTCAGCTTCCTGAGAAAAGACCATTCTCAGTAAGTGCCCCATCAAGAAACACTTCAGCCAACAATTAACTTGGAGACACCAATCCACATCTGGGCTTTCCCATGAATGTGGCTTGGCTGGTAAGGAACTCAGTCATGCATGGACATGTGACTTGCCCAGGTGACTCCAATACTCCATTTTGTAGCTGGACTTTGCATAGGAGAGAGGAGGAGGTCTCTACTCACAAGAGAAAGTCTATTTAAACCCCTGGGAGATCCCTCCATTTTGTCTTCAGCTGGCTAAAAGGATAGTCTCTCCACCACCTGAAAGAAACTGGAACAAAGGACAGTGACTGCAAGGGGTGTGAGTGATTGCTGGACCCAGACTAAAAGGAGATTAGTCTGTAAAAGGAAGCATTCTGGAACTGGTGAGGAGCTTATCTGTATTCGGTTTCTTACTGCATTAGACAGACTTGTGTGTTTTGTTTTATTTTACTGTGTAATTCACTTTGTTCTGTCTGTCACTACTTGGAATCACTTAAATCCTACTTTCTGTCTTTAATAAAATCACTTTTTACTTATTAATTAACCCAGAGTATGTATTAATACTGGGGGGGGGGTGCAAATAGCTGTGCATCTCTCTCTATCAGTGTTATAGAGGGCGAACAATTTATGAGTTTACCCTATATAAGCTTTAAACAGGGTAAAACGGATTTATTTGGATTTAGACCCCACTGGGATTTGGGCATCTGAATGTTAAAGACAAAAACACTTCTGTAAGCTGCTTTCAGGTAAGCCTACAGCTGTTAGGGGGATGGGATTCAGACCTGGGTCTGGGTTTATAGCAGGCTAGCGAGTCTGGCTCAAACCAGGCAGGGCACTGAAGTCCTAAGCTGACGGGGCAGGAAGGCAGGGGCAGAGGTAGTCTTGGCACATCAGGCGGCAGCTCCCAAGAGGGTTTCTGTGATCCAACCCATCACACAGACAATGACTTGTTTATATTGCTCTATATCAGTGGTTCTCAAACTGTGGGTCGGGACCCCAAAGTGGGTCGGGACCCCATTTTAATGGGGTCACCTAGACTTGCTGGGGCTCAGGGTTGAAGCCCAAGCCCCACTGCCCGGGGCCAAAGCCTGAGGGATTCAGCCCTGGGTAGTGGGCAGGGCTCCGGTTACAAGTCCCCTGGCTGGGGCTGAAGCCCCCTATCCCACCCGGGACAGTGGGAATCAGGCAGACTCAGGCTTCAGCCCCCCCCGCCCGGGGCTCATGTAGTAATTTTTGTTGTAAGAAGGGGGTCGCGGTGCAGTGACGTTTGAGAACCCTTGCTCTATATACTGAAATGTACGTACAATATTTATATTCCAATTGATTTTATAATGATATGGTAAAAATGAGAAAGTAAACAAGTTTTAGTAATAGTGTGCTGTGACACTTTTGTATTTTTATGTCTGATTTTGTAAGCAAGTAGTTACTAAGTGAGGTGTAACTTGGGGTATGCAAGACAAAACTGACCCCTGAAAGGGGTATAGTAGTCTGGAGGGGTTGAGAGCCACTGATCTATAGCACCCAAAAGGGAGTCAAAGCCTGGAAAATTTACAGATCTGTGCATTTGCTACAATCAAACCACCATTAAACCACATAGTCAAAGCATTACAAACTGCAGCTTTCTATACATGACTCTGAAAAAGATTTGGGGGTTGTGGTGGATAATCATCTGAACATGAGCTTCCAATGCAACGCTGTGACCAAAAGGACTAATGCAATCCTTGAATGCATAAGCAGAGGACTCATGAGTGGGGTAGAAAGATGATTTTACCTCTGTATTTGGCACTGCTGCTGGAATACTGTGTCTACTCCTGGTGCCCACAATTCAAGAAGGATGTTGAGAAATTGGGGATGACTCAGAGGAGAGCAACAAGAACGATTAAAATGTTTTTCTAAAAAAATATAGTCTAGCATGGGGGGGAGGGGAAGCAGGGATAGTTCTGTGGCCTGTGTTATACAGGAAGTCAGATTAGTTGATCACAATGGTCCTTACTGGCCTTGGAATCTATGAATTTCTGCTAAAAAGAAGCTCTCTCCCTCGTTTTTCCTACCTTCTTTCCTGTTTCACTTCTGGTCCTTTGATTATCCATCTATATCCGGAAAGGTCTTTTCCTCTCTAACCTTTCTACCCTTTCAATGTTTCCGTTTACTGTTTCACTAAAACTCCCTCATTCTTTGTTTAAAGAAATGTTTCCTTTTTTAATTTAGCTTCTTTTCTCGATCTTCAGTGTTTCCCCTGAGACGATCCAAAGGAATGCAACTCACAGCTAATCTGTAGATGAACTAAACTCTTGAGAGCTTTCACAAAGGCAGAGTTCATCAATTAACAAAACACACTACTTACAATGTCTTCTTCCCCCAAGCCTGTACTCTAGGAAAAACAGATACAAACGAGTCCTCAAAAACAGCTTTTCATTCAAGATGTAGAAAAGCATAGCTCAAAATGTTCCTTCTGATTAACAGTCCAGGCTCAAGACAAACCTCCCAAAGTTTTTCTAGCCCTGGCAGATCAAGAGATCTGACCTTAGAAATGACCTATTTCTGATTAACATTTTGGTTTTTATTTCACTTCAGCTTTAGTAAGTCTTCAGCTCTCCAAAGTCTGTGGAGCATTGTTAGCCAAACCCGTAGATCCAACTCCTACTGAAATCAACGAGTATGCCCAGAAATTTCTATTGACTTAAATGGGAGTGAATTGAGCCTTTAAAGATTAAGGGCCAGATGAAGATCTTATTTAACTAGTATAAATGCAGACCAACTCCATTGCTCCAAATTTACGCAGACGTAAGCAAAATCAAGAATCTGATCCCACTACTTTATTCTACTGGAAATGGGGGGTTCCTCTTCTAAAACAGCACAGGAACATTGGTTTCTTCCTTTAGCAGTTCACAATTCCGCAGCAAAAAATTGGGTCAAAACTGACATTAAATAAAAGCAATGGGTCAAACTCTCTGCTGTTCGGCTGGTTTTGCCGGTTTGAAGTCAATGGACAATGCCAATTTACATCAGCAGGTAATCAGCGTGAGGCAACTATCTCAGATCTGATGCCTTGCCATAGCTAGAGTACTATCCAAAAACCTGGAATTCAGAGATATGGGAGTCTTTCATCTGTTCCTGCTCTAGCTTTTTTAGTCCTGATTCCATCCCTCAGAGCACTAGAATTTTCAATTCCTAAAGGGGTTTCAAACAGGAAAAGAACATGTGCCCAGTTTTCTCTCCCCCAAAAAACCCATCTCGGTTATTTTCATCAGTTGCAGCAAATCTCATTCATTTGTCTCAAAACATTAAAGGTGCCTTTTTTCAACTTTGATTTTTAAAAAATCATTTTAGCAACTGTGCTGAAATGTGAAGGGGGATAAAGTTATTAAAAGGAAGTATGTACAATCCAATATACTCAAATCACAATAAGCAGAACTTTATTATATATGCCCAATTGGATAATCAAATCCTAAAGATCTAGTGTCTCTCTCTCAGCTAACAGGAAATGTCAGCAAGACTTTCCGATCTTGTCTGTACTCATTTTTGATACTTTAAAATGTATTTTCAAGGAAGTCAGTCAGTGAAATCAGTGAAAGAGTAGACATAATTTTAATAACTTTCTTCACCAAGTTAACACTTTAAATTAAATTATATATTTTTATTATATATCAATGCCAAAAGGTGTTATGTGACAATCGTCTAGCAGCAAATGTTAACCAGCCACAATTCACATAGTGCTTGCAGCGGAGTTGTGCCACAAAAACAGCAAATTGTAAACTATCCTTCCCTTGGACTGTTTCCTGCCATGCCTTTAATGACACAATGCTATTGGACTAAGAAAACAAACTGATTAAAAAAAATTGACTAGAAAATTTTTGTATTATCTCCACTCTTGGAAATATATTTGAAACTTAAATATGCACTCACCTGGTGGAAGAGAACAAGCCTGGATATCTGTATGCCCAAGAAAAGTGAACGTATACTTTTTCCACTGAACTCTTTTGACTGTCTGAATGCTCATGATCAAGCTTAATGTTTAAAAACAGGAAAAGTGAAGATGCAGAGGAAGTGCACACCAATAACAGCATGAGAACTGCATGCCGGGATTTTTGGAGGGGGAGTAGAGGAGAGAATTGGTTTTTCTATGAAAGAACTGGACTTAAATTCAACCACAACGTGAACCACTCAGGAAACACGTAAGCCTTTTACAGTTGAAGAACGTATGCAAACAATACAGACTAACTAATTAAGGGTGCCCCCGTGTAACAATTTACCAATACAGTGTTTGTGTTCTTGACAAAAATAAACTTTGTCTTTCTGTTTTAAAGCAGCAGTTCTACATACTGAAAGTAGCAAAAAATCTGTGGCAATTCTCCAATGCTGTTCTAGACTGTTGAAATTTCATGGAACATCCTTTAAAGGCTATACACATTTTTTTAGCATTAATTTGTAAACAGCTGTAATAATAATGATAAAATAATACTTATCACAGACACAGCACTTTTCTTCTTAATTCTTTATAGCAACACTCCTGTAAGGCAAGTACCAGTAAGTACTTTCATCACGTATTTCAAAGCAGTGCAGGAGATTTAGGCATAAATCTTCCATTAAAATTAATACAATATGTACAGCTAAACTGATCTGAAAATCACCTCTAATGTAGGCATAAACAGAAGTTGAAATCCTCAATATGTAGAAACGTCAAGTAAGACGTAGGCAAGAATAGTAATGTTCAGTTTTAATAATGCAAAGTAATATTAGCGCCACAGTTAACAATAAGTTAAAAATCATATTCGTATACACAAATACCCCAGGGTGTCCCTTCAAGAAGCACAGGGCACACAACTCCCTGTCCTCCCTTTGGTGTTCTGAAATCAACAAGCAAAAGAGAGCTCTGAACTCTGGAATTAGCTAAATATCTTTCAGTTTAAATTATAAAATATATTTTTAATTCATGGCTACATATTTTAGGATATTAATCTGTGTTTATGTATTCACAGGGAAGGTAACAACAGGTAAGTGATGTAAGATGAGGAGTATAAAGATGAGGAGCCAGAGGGAAATCTCTGTACAGAAAAAAAAGATGCCAAAAAGGATGCCATGAAACTTACTCTAGGGTACTTGTATTAAAGTATATTTTAGGAATGGTGCTCACACAGCAATGTAGTGGATTTCTTTAATATTACGTCAGACTGATTAGCTTCTCCCAAACAAATTTTACAAAGACCTATCCATCCTGATCAATTTTTTAATAAAAGAAAAATTACTTAAAACTAGCGCTGTCGAATAATTGCAGTTAACTCACACGATTAACTCAAAAAAATTAATCGCAATTAATCGCACTGTTAAACATAGAATACCTATTGAAATTTAAATATTTTTGGATATTTTTCTACATTTTCAAATATATTGATTTCTATTACAACACAGAATACAAAGTGTACAGTGCTCATTTCGTAATAAAAAATATTTGCACTGTAAAAATGATAAGTATTTTTCAATTCAGCTCATACAAGTACTGTAGTGCAATCTCTTTATCATGAAAGTTGAACTTACAAATGTAGAATTATGTACAAAAAATAACTGCATTCTTTTATTTTTGAATGTAAAACTTTAGAGCCTACACGGCCACTCATTCAGTACTACTTCAGCCAATCACTCAGACAAACAAGTTTCGTTACAATTTACAGGAAATAATGCTGCCCGCTTCTTGTTTACAATGTCACCTGAAAGCGAGGAAAGACCTTCGCACGGCACTGTTGTAGCCAGCATCGCAAGATATTTACATGCCAAATGCGCTACAGATTCATATGTCCCTTCAGACTTCAACCACCATTCCAGAGGACATGCATCCATGCTGATAACTGGTTCTACTCGATAATGATCCAAAGCAGAGTGGACTGACATGTTCATTTTCATTATCTGAGTCAGATGCCACCAGCAGAAGGTTGATTTTCATTTTTGGTGGTTCAGGTTCTATAGTTTCCACATCGGAGTGTTGCTCTATTAAGACTTCTGAAAGTATTCTCCTACCCCTTGTCCCGCTCAGATTTTGGATGACACTTTAGATTCTTAAACCTTGGGTCGAGTGCTGTAGCTTTCCTTAGAAATCTCACATTTGTACCTTCTTTGAGTTTTGTTAAGCCTGCAGTGAAAGTGTTCTTAAAACGAACAACATGTGCTGGGTCATAATCCGAGACTGCTATAACATGAAATATATGCCAGAATGTGGGTAAAACAGAGCAGGAGACATGCAATTCTCCCCCAAGGAGTTCAGTCACAAATTTAATTAACGTTTTTTGGGGTTTTTTGTTTTTTGTTTTTAAACGAGCATCATCGGCATGGAAGCATATCCTCTGGAACAGAGACCCAAGCATGAAGGGGCATAGGAATATTTAGCATTAGCTTATCTGGCACGTAAATACCTTGCAACGCCGGCTATAAAAGTGCCATGCGAACGCCTGTTCTCACTTTCAGGTGACATAAATGAGAAGCTGGCAGCATTATCTCCTGTAAATGTAAGCAAACTTGTTTGTCTTAGCGATTGGCTGAACAAGAAGTAGGACTGAGTGGACTTGTAGGCTCTCAAGTTTTACATAGTTTTGTTTGAGTGAAGTTATGTAACAAAAAAACTTACACTTTCACAATAAAGATTTCACTACAGTACTTGTATGAGGTGAATTGAAAAATATCGTTTACAGTGCAAATATTTGTAATAAAAAATATAAAGTGAGCACTGTACACTTTGTATTCTGTGCCGTAATTAAAATAAATATATTTGAAAATGTAGAAAATATCCAAAAATATTTAAATAGAATGGTATTCTATTATTAACAGCATGATTAATCGCGATTAATTTGTTTAATAGCTTGACAGCCCTACTTAAAACTCAAGGTCCATTACTGTTAACGATTACACACAGGTGTAGGCCCAATCAGCTCCCATTCATCAAGATATTGACAGAGTTAAATGTTTGCAAAGTCAGGCCCTAAATTTGAATCTAAGTAATGACGCTCACTGATGTAAAACTATATTGTGTTAGATGTGATTTGCAAAGGAGTCACTTATAGAATTAGTAGGTTGCAGGAACAATAAGGCATTAAAATAATCTAAAGTCAAAATGAAGCTAGAACCTCTGCCAAAATATAACATACTGGATGTGAAACACATACATCAACTGCAAGAGTAGGTAATCAAGAGAGGGACATGCTGAGTTTTGGGAAGTAGCCTTAATACTAGAGCTAGGGGACTGTTTAAAAACAAAATCCTAAGTGTTCAACACATGCATTCTAGCTACAAACTACTTCATTCATTCTAATAGATGGTCTCATTCCTACTACTACAGAATTCAATAGACCATTTATTTAACAGCTATCTGACTAGGGTATGCAGTCTCTTTTATTCATTCTGGTGCTGACAGCAGTAATCAAATTTTGTACATACCACTGGCTCTATTATAGCCCAACGGTCACTGGCTGGCTGCCTAGTTTTCTTATCATCCCACAAGATTTAAAAAAGAGAGCAGCTGAAACTACAGAGAGTGAGGGTGTAAGAAGTGGAGCAAAGGCATTTGGTTCTCCCACAAGCAAAACTAAAAGTCTTTAACATACAGCTACCTATTACCAAGCAAGATGATGATATTCAAACAAGGCCAGACCAACACCAGCACAAAGCAAACCACCTTTAATAAATAGTTTTGACAGGAATATAGTCTTGAGACACATTTTAGTAGGGATTATTTTCTTTTAGGAAACCTCAACTCCACACTTAAACAGAGTCTACATCCACCAGCTCGGACCACAGCCGCAGGAAACAGAAAAGGAGGGGGGAGGGGAGAAAGGGTTGTTTAAAAAAAAAAAAAAAAAAAAAAGGAGAAAGAGAGGAGGATGACAGAGAGAGAGAGAATTAAAAAAACCCACCATACTGCATCCTGTTATTCTAAGGCAGGGGGGCCCTAACTATGACCCACAGGCCATACTTGGTCCACCACAGCATTTCAGAAGGCCCGCAGCCTGCCTCAACACAGTAGGCTAAAAGCCAATTCCTTAGCGTTTTGTCATGTTTACATCATTTTAGTTTACACAAGTGTGTACGTAGACAATGCTGTACTTAGAAACAACCTATCTAAAGGCATATGCATATATCTAAGCTGAACTTAAATATAAATCAATACAGGTGACTTTAAATCTTATTGAAATATGTAGAATCTGTTAAACCTAAGCACAAACTTGTGTGGGCCAATGTGGCCCTCCTGGGTAATGAGGATGGGCAGCACTGTTCGAAGGCACACCAGCATTTAAAAATAGGATGAAATTTAATAGTGAAAAGGGCAAGGTCATGCATTTAGGGATTAACAACAAGAATTTTTGTTATAAGTTGGGGACTCATCAGTTGGAAGTAACAGAGGAGGAAAAGGTCCTCGGAGTATTGGTTGTTCACAGGATGACTATGAGCCGCCAATGTGATATGGCTGTGAAAAAAAGCTAATGTGGTCTTGGGTACATCAGGTGAGGTATTTCCAATAGAGATAAGGAGGCGTTAGTACCGTTATACAAGGCACTGGTGAGACCCCATCTGAAATACTGTGTGCAGTTCTGGTCTCCCATGTTTAAGAAGAATGAATTCAAACTGGAACAGGTACAGAGAAGGGTTACTAGGATGGTCAGAGGAATGGAAAACCTATCTTATGAAAGGAGACTCAAAGAGCTTGGCTTGTTTAGCCTAGCCAAAAGAAGGCTGAGAGGAGATACGATTGCTCTCTATAAATATATCAGAGGAATAAATATCAGGGAGGGAGAGGAATTATTTAAGCTCAGTACCAATGTGGACACAAGAACAAATGGATATAAGCTGGCTATCAGGACAGTTAGACTTGAAATTAGATGAAGGTTTCGAATCATCCGAGGAGTGAAGTTCTGCAACAGCCTTCCAAGGAGAGCAGCGGGGGCAAAATACGTATCTGGCTTCAAGACTATGCTTGATAAGTTTATGGAGGGGATGGTATGATAGGATAGCCTAATTTTGACAATTAATTGATGTTTGACTATTAGTGGTAAATATGGCCAATGGCCTGTGATGGGGTGGAATCTGAGTTACTACAGAGAATTCTTTCCTGGGTATCTGGCTGGTGAGTCTTGCCCACATGCTCAGGGTTTAGCTGATCGCCATATTTGGGGTCGGGAAGGAATTTCCTCCAGGGCAGATTGGCAGAGGGCCTGGGGGTTTTTCGCCTTCCTCTGCAGCATGGGGCATGGGTCACTTGCTGGAGGATTCTCTGCACCTTGAAGTCTTTAAACCATGATTTGAGGACTTCAGTAGCTCAGACATAGGTCAGGGGTTGGTTACAGGAGTGGGTGGGTGAGATTCTGTGGCCTGCATTGTGCAGGAAGTCAGACTATGTGATGGGATTCCCCAGGTGCAACCTGTACTCTGTCCACCAACCTGGGCTGCCTCTCACACTGTGATGCTGTTGGCAAGCTACAAACCTCTGGCAGGTACTGCACTTACACAACCATCCACAGTCTGGGACACACCCAACTGAGTGACATTTTGCACTCATAAACCAACAACAGAGACGCTCCAGCCAATTCCCCTCAAGCCCCCAGCCTTGCATCCCAGAAGTGTACCATCTTGCCCTGGTCAGAAACCTGACCAGTGTGTAAGTTCGTTACCCAGTCCACCCCTCCCATGATGTTAAGAGGACCCACACTAGCCTTTGTAACCTGAGTGGAGATTTCCCAAGCACTTCAACCAATACACATGGTTTTAGATAAAATATAGAACTGATTTATTAACGACAGATAGATAGATTTTAAGTGATTATAAGGAGATAGGCACAAAAGGTAAGAGATAGTTACCAAAGAAAATAAAAGGCAAGCACAGAGTCTAAATCCTAAACCCTACTGTACAGTCTAATATGTGGATCAAGCAGTTTCTCTCAGCCTAGGGCTTCACGCAGGTAGATTACAGTCCTTAATACACAAGTTTCCCCTTTAAGCCTGGAACCAGTCTCCTTGGTTCAAGTTTTTGTCTTCCCAGCATTCTTGTGGCTTCCAGTGTAGCTGGGGGAGGGGAAGAGGGACAGTGGCATCATACTTTTATCTATTTTATATCCTTAGTCCATGTGCCTGGAAAACACTAGCCCAGACGTGTCCTGATGTGCTTTGCTGTGTCCCAGAGTTGAGCAATCCCCATTGTGTGATGCTTGCACAACTCTCTTACAAAATAGTAAATCTCTTGTATATAAAAGTTTCCAGCTGATTAATGGTCATTTAACGGCCACCTGGCTGTGGATCATCTCCTTTGCTGTCACTGGAGAACTAGCAGTGGACGACTCCCAAACTCACACATATTTCAACAATAACCATACAGCAAAGTCTCATAACTTCATACACGCTAACAATATACATATTTTGACAGAACAATGGGTTTGAGCAGATTATGACCTCTCACATGATCTCTTACATGGAATGCTTTGTATGAAATATTACAATCATTTATGAATGATGAATATGGGGGTTACAGGGCTCTACTTTGAGGTACAGTGTGTCACTGGGTAATCAACCTGGAAGAAATTTATTATTTTCATGGGCACTAAAAGGACAAATAGCTTCTACTATGCAAAGAGAAGAGATGGTATCAATCATTTTTAGAAACCATAGAACTCTAATAAAAGTATGCTTCTGCCGACTGATTCAGTTTTTATTAACAGCACCGATGTGGCTGTTTAACAACAAACAACAACAACTAGTCAACTGACTCATTTTGCAAAATAAGAGGTAATTATAGATTACAAAATCTTAAATCTTTCAAGAATCCACAGTTTCATTCACTTCTTTCTGAAAAGTGTTCCTAACTGATGACATTAAGAGAAGCCATATTTTGGTCCTTTTCAAATATCAGAGAAAAAAAATATGTCAGACAGTATCACAGAACATCTGGAAAACCGTAAATATTTAGGAATAAGTTGGACCCAGTCACTGATCAGGGCCAGCACTGTATAAAAAGGACTCTGCCCCTAAGAGACTACAGCCTAAGTACAAGGCAAGGGACAACAAACAGGAGGAACACAAGATGACAATAAGACAATAGTAATTACCATGACAGTTGTTTCAGCACACCAACTGCCCAACCATGATTAAGTTTTTTCTAGGCATCACGACAGAAAAGAATTTTAAGGAGGGATTTGAGGAAGGCCGATAAATTCGCTTTGCAAGACGTTTGAGGAGCCCTCACGTGTGAGTGGCAGCGTGGGAGAAAGCACAAAAAGCATGTTTGAAATTTTATCAAATGGGTGACGAAGACTGACATCATCAGACTGGAGAGGGGAGTGGACATCTCAACAGCTTCCTGGGTGTAGCTTAACAGTGACTGCTTAGTAAGCACTCAGTCAGGCTCATCAGGAGAGCATCCACAACACCCACATTAACTGCATGAGCAGCCAGCTCTATGAAAGACTCTTCAAGCTTCTGGAAGCCTCTATCTAGTTCAGGGGTTCTCAAACTTCATTGTACTGCAACCTCCTTCTGACCAAAAAAATTACTACATGACCGCAGGAGGGGGGACTAAAGCCAGTCACCGCAGGCAGGGGGGCTAAAGCCGAAGCCCAAGGACTTCAGCCCCGGGTTGGGGACCTGAAACCTGAACCCCGCTGCCCAGGGCTCACACCGAAGCCTGAGCCCTGCCGCCCAGGGGTGAAGCCCTTCAGCTTCAGCACCAGGTGGTGGGGCTCAGGCTTTGGCCTCAAGCCCAACAAGTCTAATGCCAGCCCCAGTGACCCCATTAAAACAGGGTCCCGACCCACAGTTTGAGAACCACTGCTATTGTTCACACAAGGATGCTCACAGGTTCGTTCAGACACTAGCATAGACATTTACATAATACTTATCCTTACGGTTATGAGTCAATGCTTTCATTTAGAACACAAGAGTTTAATCACTAACATTGATAAAGAAAGCTATGTCAAAAAAAATTTTAAATCATCACAGATGTAAGTGCAGGATTTACAGTATGTTTGCTTATTGTTGAAATACCTCTTAAATTAAGTTTAAATGGAAAGAAGACCAAAAAAAAACAGCAGAAGTTTGTCCAGGTCTTCTTTCCTGTGAAGATTTTTCTCAAAACACATTCTTATCCAGATTTGCCATTCAATTATGGTTTAGGCCACCTCAACACCATCTCCCAGCTGGAACATGGGACCTAGGGTTGGAGATAACTCTTTTCAAGAAGCAGGGATAGAGACTTATTTTTAGATGGTGCAGGAGGTAGCCAGTTATTGTGGGTGGGCAGCTGGCTGGAGTTTTGTGGCATGATGCTTGGAAGAAAATACTTACAGAGAGGAGAACACATACATTTTTATGGGGAGAGAAAAACCATTTTGTAAATGGTGAGACATTATAAACATGGAACACAACAACAATACCATCTTCACAAAGTCCCTTCTCAGAACAGAATCACACTAAGACAAAGCTTAAAAATAAACTGCTTTTAGTACAGAATAGGTACAGACTCTTTACCTGAATCGAGAAAGCTAAAGTGTGTTATCAAAAAATGGTATTCCCAAGCCCATAAATGGGTTAGAGTGAGTCTATGAAATATTAATGAAGCTGCTACAGATGTAGGGGAGAAAAAGGAGTAGCATTGCATTACTTTACCCTAGAGGTGACTTGCAACTGTTGATAGTGGAGGGGGCACATATTATGAAACCACTCCCCACAAATATTTGTACATACACACACACACAAACCCTGGCAGAAATCTCATGTGGGGTCACTGCCCCCTATGTCTTCTCCTCCCCCTCCCCCCGCCCCATGTCACCTCTGTAAAGTAGGATAAAGCAAACTGGGGATAGGATGTTGTTCCAGTTTTATTTCCATTGGAGTCCTGCACCTGCTGTTGGCTTCTCACTGTACAGTATACGTGACTTCTACAAGATAGGAGCAGCTACTATATACTTCCTCTTTCCTCTCCAAGTCCATATCCTTGGGGAACAGTGGGTTGGGTTTGTAACTGATCTGAAGACCAGCTGCTCTTGCTGGGTTGTTTATAAGTTTAAAAATCTAATCTGCCTTAGTAGTGTGTACTATGCGGACGATGGAGGACAGATTCAGGAGTCTGAGACTGATCCATCAGCAGACTGACTGTGTCAGAAGTGGTGGGTTTTCCCCAAACAGTGGCTGCTAGCTAAAACTTGCAGCAGTGTCACTATTAAGGAACATATGATACTGTCACTGTTATATAGCTATTAGATGAGTAATAGGAAAAACATTCCATTACCATCTAGATACATATCTCTGGTGATGAGAGCACTTTGCATAGGCAGACCCACCTTGAGAAAAACAAATATGAAATTCCTTTTGTTTCCACTCGCCTGACTCAGATGTGAAAAACAGTGATGTGACAAAACCTGATTTGGACTTGGTTCACAGAGCTATTCTATCAAACTTATATTTGTTAAATCTGCAGAGGCATGAGCTAATTGAATCTCTAGCCAAACACACGTATATCATCATGACATATTGTATATAAAAAACTAAGATAATCAATTACAGAAAGAGAGACCTGAGACTATACACAAATCTAAGAACAGAAAGTATCACTTATATCAGACAGTTCCTACAGTTCAGTCATATTGGGTAAAACTTTCAAAAATGTTTAAGTGATGTAGGAGTCTGAGTCTCACTGAAAGAGTATCCACCTCCAAAAACAACAGAAATTAACTCCTTCCCATATAACTCAATTCCAGTAAACAGCTTTCTAAAGTTAAAGTTATGGCCATAGACATGTGTTGTTGCTGGATATGTATACTTAGGCACCTTAAATTTTATATAAAAATAGTTTTATGTATCCTCTCTAATTGTACTTTATGTAGGTGTTACATTTTTTATTTTTAAAAGACCACACACACACACACACACACACACGTACTCCTTGCCCTTCATTCCAAAATATATATATGCGGAGCTGCTTCACTGAGCCCAAGAACCTTGATCCGCATGCGGTACTGAAATACTCTTCACTGTACACAGACAAACTGACCATAAAATAATACCATCAATGATAAAATTTATAGAAAGACAAAATAAGAAACATGCTGCTTGAGAACATATTAGAGTTTGATTTAAGAATATTGATGTGTATATTTTGATGTGATGCTCACAATTTGTATTTTAATGGTTATAAAAAGCTTTAACGTTTTGAATCTCAACATCTTGTCATTAGTCTGTCAGCCCTTTCCCTTAATTTCACCCAACTGTGAAATTTTAAAATGGATAAAATTAAAAAAAAAAAAAATGCTTAAGACCCCATGTTTCACAAAATTGTGATAATTTAAAATCAATAAACGTCTAAAAATGCTTAAAATAAACATTAATATTATCTGTCAAATTATAAAAATAAAAATCTAACTCTACCAAACCTATTTCTAGTTAACACTATTTTCGAGGGATGATGGAGGGGGAATCTCTATCCACACAGGTCAGAGACCATGTTACAGCTGTGCTTACAGCAAATGTGTTTTAATGTAGCTATTACTGATGTGGGTTTCATCACAGTAGGATACAGAGCTCTAAAATCTTTGCAAGGGACTGTTATTAAGTCATGCATATATAGTTAGCTGTTTCACCCTGGAGGAATGGAACCCCAAAACATCTTTTGTTTGATGGATTAAATACCACTGTGATAGGTGCAATATAAAATCCTTAAGCAGATATTTAATGGTGGCGACATTATATATTTTAAATAGGCTATTTTAATCCCTATCATACTAAAAGACATTCTCTACTTGCACCACTACCCACTAGCCCATTGGAGCATCAGACTCCACCTACACTGAGATGCGAGTAGGCTACCAGGTATCTAAACACCAGCCCATCCACCATACACACACACACCCCATAGTTTCTCATTACAGTATTCTAGGCAACACCCTTTTCTCCCCCACACAAACATATTCTCTCTGTCTGTATTTACTAAGATATCTATGGATTCAATCCGACACCCACTGAAGCGAGTGCCAGGCCTGTGTGTAATATCCTTACAACAGACTACAGAAAACATGAAATTAAGTTTTGTAGAAGAGGTGAAGCAATTCCCACCCAACTGCAGGTGTTGAAGCCAAATATTTCATCCATCCACTATCTGACTGGAATATGCTGGCCACAATATATTTTTAAATATTTATTTTATATATGAGAGCACGCGTGCTCATACATGAATTCATTTCAGATTCTAAATATCTACCTTCTGATATTTCAGCACTCTCATTCCATTTGGTTAATGGGTTTGCAACAGCACATCTCTGTAGTATGCACGGTAACGTATTTTAATTGACTTATGCATAAAATGAGCCTTCTGAGTCTAGGAGAATTATAGGTCATCAAAAGATACAGATTTTTGTGTAGTTGAATCCAATAGCCTGGCTGCAATTGCATAAGTATTTGCATTAAGAACCTAGTGGTTTAGAACTACTCTGTCAAAATTCCTTCTATGCTAAAATACATTTGACACTCTCCTTATTTCCATGCCCAGTAAATGTATTTATAATATTTTTCAAATACACATTTCCATACAAGTATTAACAGGACCCTAAGTACATATTAATACAGTACAATCAAATCAAAAGACCTAATTTACTAATGTCTCCACAATATTGGCTGACATAACATGCTGCATCAAAGACAGAGATAATATCTTGGTGTTATCTACTGAGCCACTACTCTTATTCATGCTGTCATGATTCTTTCAAACTATACTGATTCAAGGAAGTGGCAACACAGCCACATGTTGAGATACTCCAACATTAGTGAGTGAAAACAGAGGTGTCTGACAGCTAAGTAGTAAGTTATATCTAAACTTAAAATGAACATTTCAATAATCCTTTAAATTATATGCATTTCATATATGCATAAAAATGCTTATCCTCCAAATGCTGGCCATAAGCAACCTTGCACTCAAGGCCAGGCAAATTCACTTGGCCAGTAAACCAGAAGAGAGACAAGAGTTTACAGCCTTGTCTATACTAGAAAAGGCTCCAGTACAGCTATCCCAGCAAATTCTCCTAGGATAGATGCCACTGACACCAAAAAGAGTATGCCTTTGTCAGCATAGCTTATACTGGTTCTCCAAACAAATTAAGTTATAATGGCAAAAACACTCTTGCCAATATAACTGCACATACACTAGGGCTATTGACAGCATAGAAGTGTTTAAAATAAATAAGAAAATCACACCTCTAATCAACATTGCTAAACTGGCAAAAAATTCTAGTGTTTTTAGGATTAGCTTTTTTGTTACAAAACCAGAGGGCAAAATTGGAGCCAAAGGATCTCTTGCAGTCCTTAATTTAACACCTTGCATATGAATGCAAATATATCAGGGTTCTTAATTAACAAGGCACATAGAGCTGTGTCACTGATTTGCTCTAACTCTGAATTTGTTTTATATACTATCTAATTCAGTAAAATGTCAACCAACATCTCGCACCAGCACTGCCTATTACTATCTATTCCCTACCCCTCTGTCTGTGGTTCCTAACCCCCTTTATACACTAATGAACTGGGAAATATGTGCATTCTTATTTATGAATATAGTACATGCCTCTGTGTTTATGGTGAGTTACTTGCTAGGGAGTTAGATCAAAGTGGATTGTTAAAGAAACCAAGCAAGAAGGGTGTCAAGGCTGATTCCCCACTCTGGCACTTTGAATGCAGAAGGTGGCGGCCCACAAGGATTCTAAAAATTAATACTGGCCACTCCAGGCTTGTATTAAACTCCCAAGGTTACAGCTTTTTTCTGACCTTGGATGGGTAGATGCTACCACCACCCAAGTGCAAAAACCCCTTTGAGAACCCAGGAAGATGCACTTGGGAATTCCTTCCTTCCTTCCTTCGGGGTACTCTCAACCCCTTTCACACCTCCTCCAGGGAAGAGCTGAGAAAGAAAACAAAGGAAATCAGCTGTTGCCACCAGCTAATTAAAGAACACGCACAAACCTCTTACGGACACAACAATCCAATCCTGTTCTTAAAAAAGATAAAATTTTAATCAAAAACAAAAAAGAAAGAAAATACATCTGGAACTTAGGCTTTTTGCTAGATTTAAAAAACAAACAAACAAAAAAGAAACACAATTACAAAGGATTAAGCATCAAGATAGCTCACTTAAGGTCCAGCTCAAAGGTTACAAGTAAAACAAAAGCACCTGGGGTTAGCACAGAGGATTCCATAAGCCAAAGAAATAAAAGAGGTAACCCTAATCACGTCTTCCTAGACATTTCCTGATCTACTTACATATCTGGAGTTTCAAATGAGTAGTTTCTAGGTAGGATCTGATTTTTATACCTGGCCCAAGCTCTTACAGCATAGCTGCAACCCCTCTCTCTGGGAGAACGACAGACAAAGGGGAAATTTTTTCCCAATTTTAAAAAAATTCTAGCCTTCCTATTTGCTCTTTTGGTCAGGTGCCCACTCCCTTCCTTTTACCTATGGACTTTTTAACCCTTTACAGGTAAAGCAAGTAGAGAACAGCTACTAACAGGGATTTTATAGCTAACTGGATAGCTGGGTGTTCATAAAAGGGAGCTCCCCCCGCTTCATTTATCACAAAAGGCAAAACAAAGGCCCAGATAAGAAGTATTCCTGCAAGACATTCAAACACAATGGCCAGGTTTCTAGCCATGACAGGAAGATAGAGGGCAAAGCAAACAAAAATTATAGACCAGGGGCTCAGAAAAGAAATGGGGGGGAGTGAGGTTTTGGCCAATTTGGGAGCAGCTGCCAACGGGATGTCAGTCAAAAGCTGAAAGACTGGGACTGACCAAGAGACAAAGTCAGAGGGATGTTTCCTACAAGCCTGAAATCCATGGTCCAAGACAGGGGTGAGAATATTATGCTTTGCTTTATCTTTTTAACCCACTATACGGTATCCCTGTTGTCTCATAATGGTGCCCTCTTTTGAAAAGGCTGTCCCTTTGTCACTGCCAACATTTTCCTGTTGCATAGCTATCAGGCAGAGAATGCATCCAATGGGGGGTCCAAGCTCCTTTGGACCTGCGGAAGAGCCTCACTGAGAAACAGAGGTACTGAAGCCAGGGACCACATCTCGGAGTAAGGGAGTCATGGGGCTTCCCCTTCAGAAAAAATGGAGGGCCAGGGATTATCAGTAGCAGGGATACACTCTCTGAAAGACTGTTTAAAAGGTCAAAGGCACAGCATATCCTGTAGGACCATGACTCTTTCATATAACTTCTCATTCATATACAGTTCCATATATTTTAACTGAAGTACACTGTAAGAGTTGTATGAATGATAAGTTACAGAATTGTATTGCACTGTACTGCTTTGCTTTTTTCAGGTTCTGGCACAACCATAGCATTACTCTGAAGTTTGTTTGTTTCTTCATCATCACAGCGCTTTTGACCTTTCAGCACATTAACATCCTACTAAAGGGATGTTACTGTTTAAAATAACTATTTATTATTTGTATTACAGGAATGCCTAAAGGCCCCAACCAAGCTCAAAGCCCCATTGTGCTAAGCAATGAACAAAACATAGTGAGAGAGTCCCTGCCACAAAGACCTTAGTGTCTAAACCAGTGATTCTCAACTTATTTACCACTGTGGGCTGCATATGCAGCTGTGTGTGTGTGTTATGTGGGCTGCATCCACACAATATATATACTACCTGTATGGCGCTGAGGATGTCACATGGGCCGCAGCTGTGTGCTGATTGGGCCATGGGTTGAGAACCACTGATCTAAACAGATAGGATAACCCATGGGGTAGAAGAGGAAATAAGACTTTCTCAAGGACAAACCTAATCTGTGGCAATGCTGGGAGCAGTCCAGTGCTCATTATACATTAGAAACACTGTCTCTCCAATGCCCTATTTATGGTGGGTTATAGTCTAGGATGGTAGCTGAAACCCAGGTTCAAGCTGCAGAGCAAACTTTTTCTGCCTGAGTGAGGCTTAGGCCTTGCATGAATGAGAAAGTTACACCGGCTTAACTAAAAGGTGTTATTTTTAAACCAGTGTAATTAAACCAGTGCAAACCTCTTTGTTGGCACTCTTATTTCAGTTTAAAAGTAGCATATTTCAGTTTAGCGTAAACTGATTCCTAATCGACTTAACCTGAAATATAATTTTAGTTAAAATTAGAGGTTGTTGTTTTTTTTAAAATCACACACAGAGGTAAACTGGTACAATTTTGTGTAGACAAGGCCAGAGGCAGTGGTGGCAGAGTTCTAGGAAGCACACAGCCAAAAGAGCACAGAAGGAATATGACAAGAGATTCCCATGCAAAAAAAAAATTCAGGTTCAAAGGTGTTTCAATGAAGATCAGCTAACAGCTCCTTCCTGTCTATCCCCATCCCCCCCCCACCACACACACACACACACACACACACACACACACACACGATCATTCTTTGTTTACATAAATTCTACATTTTTTTTAAAAATGCTGACAGGTCTGGAAGTGAACAGTTAAGGAATCCAGCCAATATCTCACCACACACACAAATAAAATAAGCATACAAACACACATGCTTTACTTGCAAATCTATAATGCACAACACTAATCTAAGCACTTCCCAAGTAAGCAAGATCTGCAAACTGAGGACCCTGCTGGACTCCATAAAGTCTTCGGTTCGTCTCCCTTCCTTGCTACTAGCAGCAGTACATGCAACAAAAAGAGCGGAAACCACTCAGTGTACACATGCATATGTGTAAACATACATGTACTTATTGAGAGACTGGTCACCCTTGCCTAGCCTGACAGCAAGTGTGAAAAAACTGAACACTTTTTCAGGAGGTAAGGGGATATAGTTGAATATATAAAGACAGCCCATATTATTGGGACATCTGATCATCCTAGACTAGGTAGATATGTAAACTAGAACAAACCTAATTTTTATACTAAAAAGTGATTCCCCAACCCGAGTAGGTCTTATGAACAACAAATGCAGAACACACAAGCTGTAGCACTTCAGTCTAAACACTACCTATGCCGATGGGAGGGGTTCTCCCGTCGGCATAGATAATCCATCTCCCCAAGAGGCAGTAGCTAGGTTGAAAGACAAATTCTTCCATTGACCTAGCACTATCTACATTAGGGGTTGTCGTAATAGTTGCACCTCTCTAGAGTGACATATTTCCCTATGCTGAATACAGGACACCTGGTAAAATTACTCATATTCAAGCGAGTTCAACAGTAATCAATTGTACTAACATTCAAATTAACATCAAGTTGACTGAGCCCATTAAAAAGAAATACTGCATAGTTGGGTTCTTTTTATTTACCTTATCTTTAAGGTTTTAGGGTTCACAGGGGAGGGGGTCACACATATACACACACACCCCGCAGCTTGAAACAGCTCCCATCCCTTCTCTCCCACACAGTGCTGAAAGGCTGCTACTGGCCACATTCTAGTGTGAACCTTGGCAGAAATCTGGGGACCCTGCATGCTCCCCTATGTTGCCTCAGGAAGACGTGGTGACAGGTACCAGAGGAGGCAGGTCTGTCCTGGGGGCGTGTGAGAAAGGTGTACGGGAGTGTGTGTTTGTGCACTAGGACCCAGGGAACCTGACTGCGGGGGCTTCAACGAACTGGGCCAAAGAGGTGGCTCAGCAGAGGAGGGTGCCTAGGGGACAGAACAGCCCCACACTCCCTGTGGGGGGTTGGGATGGGTGAAGAGGGTTCTAAACCCCTGCCCGGGGGGCTGCTGTGGAGCCTGCAGATTCAGGGTGTGAACAGGCTGGAAATCACTCACCACCACCACTCCAGAGCTTAGCTGAGGAGCAGAGAGGCTTCCCCATGCCAATGCTGTGCAGGACTTTGGCTCATGCAGGGCTCGGCTCTTCCTGGCCAGCACCCCAGGCCAGAGGGTCTTGGACTTTCCTGGGGTGCCAGCCCAGCCAGAGGCAGCGGGGGAAGGATGGAGCCTGCTGGTGAGCTCAGTGCTCCAACCAGGGGCTGGTTCTCCACACAGCACAGGGAGCAGGACACGCCCCACTGGGAGGGGATATGGAGAGCAGCGGGGCGTGGGTGGAGGGGCGAAGGTGCAAAGCAGGAACAGGACAGCAAGAGGGGAAGCATGTAAAGAACCAACGGGTAGGCAGCAGAGGTGACAACTGTGTGGCACCTGACCGCACTCACCAACCTCCACAGCTCGCAGCCAGTGCCCCCCAGAAATGGGACGGGGGGGGGGGGGGGGGACCCCGCTGGCTGAGAGCTGGCACACAGTGGGGGCTGCGCTGACGGACCAACGGGGGGAAACGGCTGGCCCCATGCACTGCATCTTCGCCCTGCCACCAACCTTGCACACCCACCCCCATTGTTTGCCACTGGACACCCCCAGTGCTGCTGGTGGGCAGGCAGCTGACAAGCAGGAATCCAGTCAGCAGCAGGACCCATCGGTACTGATCAGAGGGAGCGGGGGAACAGGACAGAAAAAAAAAAAAAAATACTGGACAACTTGCCCATTTTTAAGAAAAAGTCAGAACACCTGCAGGAGAACTTAAATACGTAACTGTCTCTTTAAAAATGGGACATCTGGTCACCCTACATCTCTTGGGGTAAAAAATAATAATAATAAATAATAATAATCCACAAAAGCAATGTCGCTATGCCAATATAAGTTGCAGTGTAAACCAGCCTAAAATAAAAACACAAAGCAACTCCTCCCTTGACTGAGAAGGAGCACATAAGGTTCAGATAGCAAATAAAGTCGAAGAACAAAAAGAAAGCCATATACAGTCCATCTGGAAGTGAAATTAGGTTTTCATTTTAAATAAGTCAAGCTCAAGAAAGCTAGCCAACTGCTGCTACCCCCACAGAACTGTGCATGCTTATTTGTGGCTGTCTAACTGGGTGGGGACCTTTTCATGTTGACGCACAATTGTAAGATTTTTCCAGCATATTCATGAAATTGCAACCCTCCCCCTACTTGTTCATTTTAGGAGCTCAACCACAGTTTTCAATTTTTTTTTTAAATATAAAACACTTATAAATATAAACCAGACAAAGATATGTAAACAAACCCTGGAGAAGGTAGGAAAGAGAAATGTACAGGGGCTACAGAAAGAGCAGCTAGCAAACCCAAGCAGGGATTTTCAAATTCAGAGCCCAAGACGAAAGGAGGGGAGGGGGGAGAGAGTGAGTGAGTGAAATGCGTCATAGAAATACCATAACGGAGGGCAAGAGGTGGTAGGCTGATGACCCTTAGTCATTTGTCCAAGATGCACTCTCTCATCCCCATTTATCTTATGCACGTAGATTTAGTCTAGCTATATTTTGACTTTTTAAACAAATACGGAATGACAAGAAAATAGTATGTATTTTCCCTGCCTGGTATTTCATTCATTCTTGAGAATGAATTCTGTTTACAATCAAGACATCTGCTATTCAAGACCATAGATTGTAATCCATGCAATTTATTTGGGCAAGGAGAGCCTTTAGGTCCTGCAAAAAATCACAGGTCCCCTGACTTTTCAGATATTAAATACTAAAGAATATAAGAATGGCCATATTGGATCACACCAATTGTTCTTCTAGCCCACTATCCCGTCTTCCAACAGTTAACACTGCCAGATGCTTCAGAGGGAATGAAAAGAACAGGGCAATTATTGAGTGATCCATCCCGTCTTCCAGTCCCAGCTTCTGGCATTTAGAGGTTTAGGGATACTCAGAGCATAGGGTTGCATCCCTGACCATCTTGACTAATAGTCATTGATGGACTTATCCTCCATGAACTTATCCAGTTCTTTTCTGAACCCACTTATATTTCTGAACTTCACAATATCCCATGGCAACGAATTCCACAGGCTGACTGTGCGTTGTGTGAAGTAGTTGAAGTGAGGTTTTTACCCACGAAAGCTTATGCCCAAATAAATCTGTTAATCTTTAAAGTGCCACCAGACTCCTTGTTGTTTTAGTACTTATGTTTGTTTTAAATCTGCTGCCTATTAATTTCATTGGGTGAGCCCTGGTTCTTGTATTATCCGCCACACCATTCATGATTTTATGGACCACTATCATATTCCCCCTCCTCCCATTGTTTCTCTTCTAAAACAAAAAGTCCCAGTCTTTTTTACTCTCTCCTCAGAAAGAAGCTATTCCATATCCCCTAATCATTTTTCTTACCCTCTTCTGTACTTTTTTCTTAAGTGATGACCGCTAATTTAGACCCCATCATTTTGTATGTATAGTTGGGATTATGTTTTCCAGTGTGTCTTACTTTGCATTTATCAACATTGAATTTTATCTGCCATTTTGTCGCCCAGCTGTGAAATCCTTTTAATAGTCAGTTTTTACATTAATTAAGTTTAAGACTTGTTTTTGATTGTGGAGGTAGTACTGAAAATTTAAACTAGCTGATGGGATTTGGAGTTTGTCTCAGTGATCCACAAAGTCTAAGGAGAAATCCCTGAATAATTCACACTTGTGGACAAGAAATGGTGCCACTGCCAAATGTGAATACTACCATTCACAATAGTAGAGCGGTCATCACCAAAACATGCCTCCCTAATACCAGCTTGCAGCTCCGCGGGGCAGCCAGTGGAACCCCCAACCAACAGCCCTAAGCCGCAGGCAGCCAATACGAAGAGAGGCAGAAGCCAGATCCTAGAGTCCATTTACACAAATGAAGAGTGTGAGGATTTTCAAGGCAAAAAGAGCTGTTAACGGAAGAACTTGTAATACTCCACTCTCCTTTTCAAGCATTAGGAAAGGCCATTTTAAGAGAGGACTTCTGATGAAAGTCTCCAAGATCCATCACTCTGTACTCACCGTGTTGAAAAGGGATTATTAACTTTAACCAATCAGCTAACTCAATGTAATCTCACATCTTCTGAATGGAATTCCCCTGTCTCCCCCCCCCCAAAAAAAATATTCCTTTTACTTCTTAAAAGTGATCTAGAAAGAAAGGGGAAATGGTGTTTGTACCCCCTTTTTACTTCATTTCTCTATGTGTACAAAAAAGCTCTGAAGATATTTTGTTTGCTTGCTAATACAGGAGGAAAGGGAGTGGGTTCTTTCTGTTTTGTTCTTGTTAGGGAAAAATGCTTTACTTTTTAGACTCAGGCTTTAGAAGATCATAATGGTCCCTTCTGACCTTAGTCTGACCTCCTGCACAATGCAGGCCACAGAATCTCACCCACCCACTCCTGTAACCAACCCCTGACCTATGTCTGAGCTACTGAAGTCCTCAAATCATGGTTTAAAGACTTCAAGGTGCAGAGAATCCTCCAGCAAGTGACCCGTACCATATGCTGCAGAGGAAGGCGAAAAACCCCCAGGACCTCTGCCAATCTGCCCTGGAGGAAAATTCCTTCCCGACCCCAAATATGGCGATCAGCTAAACCCTGAACATGTGGGCAAGACTCACCAGCCAGATACCCAGGAAAGAATTCTCAGTACTAACTCAGATCCCACCCTATCTAGTATCCCATCACAGGCCATTGGCCATATTTATTGCTAATATTCAAAGATCAATTAATTGCCAAAATTAGGCTATCCCAGCATACCATCTATTCCATAAACCTATCAAGCTTAGTCTTGAAACCAGATGTGTCTTTTGCCCCCAATGCTCCCCTTGGAAGGCTAGTCAAGAACATCACTCCTCGGATGGTTAGAAACCTGTGTCTAATTTCAAGTCTAAACTTTCTGATGGCCAGTTTATATCCATTTGTTCTTGTGTCCACATTGGTACTGAGCTTAAATAATTCCTCTCCCTCCCTGGTATTTATCCCTCTGATATATTTATAAGAGAGCAATCATATCTCCCCTCAGCCTTCTTTTGGTTAGGCTAAAGAAGGCAAGCTCTTTGAGTCTCCTTTCATAAGACAGGTTTTCCATTCCTCGGATCATCCTAGTAGCCTTAAAAAAAAAAGTGTGTCAAACACCAAGGCTTGTCTTCCCTGTTTTTGCTGGTTTCCTCATGTCAGGCATCTGAGACCATGTTACACTACAGACCTTACAGCGGCACAGCTGTACCATTGCAGCTGCGCTGCCGTAAGGTGTCCCATGTAGCTGCTGTATGCTGGCAGGAGAGACGACTCCTGCCAGCATAATTAAACAACCCCAGCGGCAGTAGCGGTCACATCCCTGACTGACAAAAGTTTTAATTGACAAAAGTGCTAGTGTAGACAAAGCCTGAGTTACAGAGAGCCTGCCTACTACACATTAGTCATGCCACAGCCAGTTATTATCTGTAAGCAGATGAAGTAGGAGAAGGAAACTCATTTCACAGTTTTACCTCTCGATTAAGAGAAGAAAGCTTTTCTACAATATAAACAAGAAGAAAATCTCAATTGCACAGGAAACCTGAAAACAATTCTTTAAAAATAAATCAATGACTGTTAGTAAAGAATAATTGTGTCCCCCAGAGATATTGTCTTAACATAAACAGGTCTGATGATTCAAATTTAAGTGGGATTAATACCATAAATGATACCCTTCATTCACCAGAATAAAATCAACACTCTCCCACTTCATGGCTCATTTAGAGACTGCCTAATGAAACAGACAGCAAATAGAACAAATGAAGTTAAAGATAGTGAGTCAAGTAAATCTTAAGGCTTGTCTACATTACCCGCTGGATCCACAGGCAGCGGGAGTTGATTTATCGCATCTAGTCTAGATGTGATAAATTAACCGCTGAGCGCTCTCCCGTCGACTCTGGTACTCCACCAGGGCAAGAGATGCAGACGGCGTCGACGGGAGAGCGTCAGCCGTCAACTTACCGCAGTGAAGACACCACGGTAAGTAGATCTAAGTACATTGACTTCAGCTACGTTGTTCACATAGTTGAACTTGTTTAACTTAGATCGACCCCCGCCCCTTGTAGACTAGGCCTTAGTAGCCCTAAATATATATATAAAATATACATGGAGATATACCTATCTCCTAGAACTGGAAGGGACCCTGAAGGATCATTGAGTCCAGCCCCCTGCCTTCACTAGCAGGACCAAGTACTGATTTTGCCCCAGATTCGTAAGTGGCCCCCTCAAGGATTGAACTCATAACCCTGGGTTTAGCAGGCCAATGCTCAAACCACTGAGCTATCCCTCCCCCGTTAATATAGGTGTCTCCCACTGACAAACATAAACCAGTGCTTGAGAGTGAACTACTGGAGTTAGTCAGCCATATTGAAAGATTACATCTAAATTTCTTGGACTGTTGAACTGCTTTAAAAAGATTCCCGTTTCAAGCAATCAATAGACATTTTAAATTACAAGAATTACAAAACCTTTGATATGCCAGGCAAAGTCTCCAGCTACAGGAAAACCACAAAAGCCTTATCCCACTATCAGCAGAAAACTCAGGAGTCTGAAGAAAAGAAAGATAAAAGATAAGATAGGGCGAGTGGCAAAAAAACAATCAACCAACCCACAGGCATAAGAGGAAAGATCAGAATCCAAGGGGCAGGGTAACTACAATCCAAGTCACAGATTACAAGGGAATATTTTTAAATATCCTGATGCTTAATTTATCAATTTATATTCTTCCAAGGCATCTTAAAGGCAATTCCAAAAGGCATATTAGATGATCTGCCAAAGCTGATTAAAATTAATTATCTTTAAGAAAAAGACGACAGGTTAAATGTGCTTTGTATGTTTTCCTAACTACAACACCTTCTAGGACACAACTAGAGAAGAAGCATATAAGCTGATTACACAAAACATTTGTTAAACCGGGGTCACTGATCATGGATCCAGCATTTGAGCAATTTGCTTGAGGTTTACTATACAGAAAGTTAGTGCATAGTTATCCGCCATATTGAGTTTCCTTAGCTATATTAAACTGGAAAAGGTTTCTAATGTATTCCAAAGTACTGCCCACTTTCATAGACCCAGGCTGATTTGTGGTTACTGAAAGGCTTGTCTATAACAAGTCATTAAAGTGATCTGTTAAATTTTTACTTCAAGTAAATTTTGGCTAGGTCTGGTTAATGAAGAAACTGACAGAGGGTAGATAGAGTGTCCTGATCTTTTACATCATGAATTTTCATTACCTATAACAGGCAGTAAAATTTACGTAGCTTTCCACCTGAACAAAGCTGTATAAATTCTCTCTCTCTCTCTCCACACTACATCAGACAGGCTAAGAGTGACTCCTGTTTCATTCAGTCTATTGTTTTGCCCATTGTTTGCCTGCCACACATCCTGTATCCAGTTTAAGTAGAGCAGGTGGGTCAAGTGTGACACAGGCATAGTATAACTGGGTATGAATGTTAGGAGGGAACTGTCTTGTAGATAATTTTTTCACCCCTCAGCTCATGTCTACCACTATTTCAGTCACCACAAATCAAGCCATTTTAACAACCAGCTCTATTCTTCTGATTTGTATGGTCTCTGTCCTTCCAGATTTGTAAAACTTTCTTCTTCAAAGTGAATATATTTTTCATTCCTAATTCTGGCTCCCGTCAGTCTGGGCAGGCTGCCACAGAAGAACAAGGGCCATTCTGAAAAGAAAGTCAGCTTGAAAAGATTAAAGGAAAGAAAGTGAATATTCTTCAAATCTTTCCACTAAAGTGAAATTCCTCATTTTATTGGAAAAAAGAATTCTGCCATATTCAAAGAATGAACTGTACAACAGCCCAGAATACAGCACAATGAAGAGGTGTCAATCCCCAGGCCAATTTGACATTTTCTGTAAAAGTTAAAAAACTCACTTAAAAAGAAAATCAGACAAAATATCACCATTAAAATTTGAAATTAAGTTGAGAACTATTGAGGGGGGAAGGCTACAAGATATTTCCCCCACACATACACTTAAAGTTAAAAAAAAAACTCAATGAACAAAATCCATCCATCAGAAAGTTAATGTATTGTACTTTCTGGAGTAGCAAACTGGAAGATTTTATTCCAATTTTTTTTTTTTTAAACTAAATCTATTTTCTAAGGATTTTTTTTTTTAAACACAAAATGCTATCTGCAAATAAACTGTTGACTTCAGCTGGAGCAGCTTGAGAGACCCTGAAAGATTTTCTGCCATTTTTATAACACAGATCAGATATGACTCAGGCCCTGATTCTGCAATTGGATCAACGCGGCGCAGGCCCCAGGGCCATGTCAAATCCCATCCATTTCTCTGGGGCTTCACACAGGTGCAGTCACACTGATCCACTTGAGGAGACTGAGCCCTAAGAATTGTAGGAAATTCTCCCACCAGTGGTGCAACTCTGTAAGTCTGAGCAGCAACAGGAACACTACTGTAGGCCAGCCCATAGCATTTTTACCAATGTTAACTAAGTAACTAGTGCAATCGGAGAATTCCCCCAACATTCTCAGGCTAGATGCAACAGAGATGCATAAACACTGGAGCATGTAACTCTGCTATGCTTTTTAGTTAAAAACAAGCCTAAAAAAATTAAAAAAAATTAAAAAAAACAAGACAGAATTATAGTCTATAAAAATAATTGTGATGGGCCTGGTGAGAACTGGCACTATTCTTTGGAAGTCTTTAGGTGTTACACAAAAACTTTGTATTGCGGCTATAACACTCTTTACTAGATTTACCAATAAATTGACCAAAAAGCATAGAATATTATCTCCACACAGCTGGTGTCCAGCAAGTCTCTCAGCTAAACAAGAAAAGCTATGTGAGGTTGAAGAATCATCTCCAGGCTCCATTGCTGATAGCCAGATCACAAACACTAGACATCCCTGCATTAAGCTAAAAACTTTGGGTACTAAGAAGCATTTCCATCTGGGGACACATTCTGTACAATCATTGTGGTTTGGGGGGGGCCACAGGAAAAATGGAAGAATCAGACAAGAACTCTTTTGTGGTCAGCAGCATCCTTCAGCCAAAGATTAGTTATGCCTCTCAACACCCTTGAGAGGCTATTATTTCCATTTTACAGATGGGGAAAACTGAGGCAAAGTTCTTAGCCCATCCCATTCCTTTCCACCATTATTTCATCTTGCTCTACATTTAATTTATTTATTCCCTTTAAAGAATGCCATTTTAAAATCTTGCATAAAATCTCTGCTACATCTGTATTCTTATTTGAAGACATATTGAAAATATTGATCTTTTTCAAAATTAAAATGTGTGGTTATGCAAATTACACTTATTTATTCCACACATAAAGGGAACCCTGAAATGGACTTATTAGAAATTACTTAAACCTGAGCAGACTTGTTAAACTAGTTATATGTTATTATGGAAAAAGGTAAATTGTAATTACAGGATCAGCTCTCACTAAACTTTTAGAAAAGAAAAACCCATTCACCTTTTTCCACCACAAACACTCTCCATTATGAAGTATAATTATTTTGTAATGAGATTGCAAAGCTTTTTGTATTGCAATTGTATAGCAATAGGTTAAGACGCGGAAATACTGACATTTGGACAAATAACATCTAATTATTTGTAAAATGAGACGACAGATTTGGAAAATTTGAGATTTGACACACCCACACCCCAAATGGAAAGAGTGGGAAAAAAAATAAAAGAATCAAAAACTATTAGAAAATATAGTGTTTGTATAGTAAGTTAGAGGCAGTTCCTTTTAATAAAGGTACATTGGTTAACCAGAGATAATTATTTTGATTTGGCAGCCTTTTGAAATTTATACTAACCATTGCATATATTTTAATCTGAATACTTTGTATTATTCCTCTGACGGATGAGGGGACCCCACAACAATATAGTGATTACGAAAGCCAAAACTCAAGCTATTGTAGAGACAACTGAAGATCCCCATACACTTCCATGTCTATTACATCCACATCCTTGTCCTAATATTCTAGTTTCGTTGTCTTTAAAAAGCAAGTCACAATGGTCAGTCAAATAGATTTTGTAGCCATTTTACAATATGCCCATCTTGTGTATCAACTACAAATGCTGTACCTCAAAGTCATTTCCATAGAAATGAGACTTCAGAACTGGTGGGGCTTTATTTAAGCCCTGACAAGACTTGGAGTCCTTCTATAGTAAAAGTACGTCAACTGTACGCCCAGATGGCTCCACCCCAGTTTGATATATGCAATTTCTTCATTCACAAAGAAATGACACAGAATGAATATTTTTCTAAGCGTTCCACAAGAAAAAAAAAATAAGTTACACAATGTTTTAGTAACAAAAATTATTCGAGTTCAGCTATATCCTACCTACACAAATCCAGACCAAAATCAGACACATCAGCCATCGAGTATAACCAGATTAAACAGAATTAACTCAACTCTTAATACCAGAGAATACTAAAACGTCATTACACAAAATACTGCCATAAAAAAAAATCAGACTACAAACTCATCTAGATCCTCAATGGGTGAAATCAGAGTTTTGCATTTGATTTCAATAAAGCCAGGACTTCACTCATTCTTTTCCACCGTATACACTTAAGGGCTTGATTCCCAGTTACAGCAAAGCCTCCTACACTGTTCTGGCCATGTAAAGAGGCCTTAAATTTAAAGATCCCATTACAGTGCTAGAACAGTGTAAAGGGGCTTTACTGTAACTGAGAATACAGGCAAAACATAATCCAAATTACACACACAAGATCTCTTTTCTTCTTTCTCCCCTCCAACCTGGAGGAGAACAACTAAGCAAATTCTGCACCTCTTTCCAGGGTGAGCAGGATTGGTCACACACATAGTAACAACAGTCAAAATACTTCTGTAATCATTTCAAAAACCTGAGTGGAAGAAGGAAATTGTTTTTATTTCTATTTATTATGGCGGGTTTCCTGAATTCATGAGAAAATAGACATTTTTGTTTATAATGATTAAAAGAGTAGTGAGCATGAATGATTATAAGGTGCCACAAGTACTCCTGTTCTTTTTGCAGATACAGACTAACATGGCTGCTGCTCTGAAACCTGTCATTATGCAAGGCACTGCATTTAGCCGTATGGAGTGGAAATCCATCAACCTCATGAAAAATTTTAGTCTCTAAGGTGCCACAAGTAATCCAATTCCCTGTATAGTTCGTCACAGTATGCTGAAGCACTGGAAAGATCAATCAGGTTACACCTATTATGCAGAGGTTCTCAACCTTTTTCTTTCAGAGCCCCACACTGCCTCAACATGCTATAAAAACTCCATGGTCTACCTGTGTTATAATAACTGTATTCCTGCATATAAAAGCCAGGGGCAGGGTTAAGGGGTAGCAAGGAGGGCAATTGCCTGGGGTCCTGCAAAGCTCAGTTGGTCAGGCTTCAGCCCCAGGCAGCAGGGCAGCTGGGCTCTGGGACTTCAGTCCCCATCGGGCAGCAGGAATCCGGGGCTTCAACCTTGGGCCCCAGCAAGTCTAACCCTGGCCCTGCTTGGCAGACCCCTAACACCTGTTTGTGGCCCCCCTGGGGGGGGCCCTCCACAGACACCCACTTGAGAACTGCTACTTTATAGGTTCATATACTGCGCTCAGAACTGTAGTATCTGAGCATCTTCCAACAGTGCATTAAGCAGCATGATCAACACTGGTCATGTTTGTTGTCTCCTCCTCTCCCCTACGGGAGAAGAACAGTAGATTGTCTGTTTTGTTTTAGAGGGAAAAAATCCCAAACACCACACATATTGCTGTATGTTTGCAGCATAAGGTGGTGAATAGAGTTGATTGGAAACATTCCAGGGAAGCATATCTTTTGTCACAATTTACAGATTCATCAAAATCAAAACATTTTGCAGAGACTGTTCAATTTCAACAAAGTTTCAACAGAACTCAGGCAATATTTCTACATCTACCTGGTCATCCACCCAACCCCTCAGGGCTTTGCCAGGTAGGATATCCTAGAGCAGTCCACAGCTCTGGGGCAGCCCACCATGCAGACTGCCTGGCACAGGGGACCCAGGACTCCCATAGTCCATGGCTCTGGGTCAACACGCCAGGGCACCCCAGAGCCACAGCTCCATTCCCATTTTCTCAGGAGCTGCACTTGTTACTGAACTATTCAGTAATCAACTATCACTGTAGCAAAATTCCCAGTTTTGAGGCAGAATTAATTGTCTTTCGGCAACATGAATCATGAAAGAGAAGGTGAGGGGCTTGTTTATGTATTGCATACTATGTGGGGTTCTTTAAGAGACTGATTGAGGTTTTGTGAATTCTGCTGTGTACCCCAACTCCAATTTATCACCTTCATTCTGCAAATACTGTTTGGGTGTAGTACTCTGGACTGCAGCAAAATACCTGGGCCTGAAGCTTTCAGTGCTTCGGAAACTAAGTAGTACAGAGTGCTACAACATATTTCTTCAGCAACACCGGCTACTGCAAACACATTAAACCTGTCCTCTGCTTCCTACACAGGGCTCTCATAAAATTTTGAGTCAGATTCAAGGTGTTGGTCCTTACCTTCAGAGTGCTCTGTGGAATCTAAAAGATCACCTAAAGCTCTGGGCTAGAGACCATGGTAAACAACTCCACTTCTTAGGCACAATGGAACTTCATCATAAAGATAAAGATCCTCTGTACAAGAAACAACAGCTTTCTTGGAGGCCAGTCCGGAGACTGAGAATGAACTTGAACTAAGGACAATCACAAACCTCACCACTAGAGCTGGGCAAAGAAAGGCAATTCAATTTTGGGGAGGTTTCGATATTCAGAACTTGATTTTGTTTCAATTTAGAATGATTTTTTTTTTAAACACATCCTCTGTGAAGAAGAGAATGTTCTTGTAAAGTTAGAAGAAATGACAAACCATTTCTGAGCTGCACTTGGTTAAAAAATTACTCCAGTTTGGAGCTTTGACTTTGTTTCTTTGGCCTGGTGTACACTGGGGTGGGGGGAGGGGAAGAGAATCGGGTCGATGTAAGATACGCAACTTCAGCTATGGGAATACCGTAGCTGAAGTCGACATATCTTATTCCGACTTACCTTCCGTCCTAACGGCACAGGATCGACGGCCACGGCTCCCCCATCCACTCTGCTCCGCCGCTCGTTCCGGTGGAGTTCCGGAGTCGACGGGAAGCGCATTCGGAGATCGATATATCACATCTTAACGAGATGCGATATATCGATTCCCCATAAATCGATCGCTACCCGCCAATACGGCAGGTAGTCTGGACGTACCTTAAGTCTCCCTTTAGCTCTAAAAAGTTCTCTATTACTCCCTCAAACTTTGCAAGTAACTAAATCCCCCTGGAAACTCTCATGCTAGCTATATTCATTTGTATTGCAGCACTCCAATTTTTTTGTAGTGCATGATTTTGGGGCTCAGCTTTATGTCTGTTACTCTCAGTGGGAATTATGGGCCCAATTTTCTGCTCCCATTTATGTAGGCAGTTTAAAATAGTTAAGGACATCCTTATTCTATTTCTTTGCTTTTCAGTGCTAGGATTTTATAAGTTATGAGATAGGCAAGAATACTTTCCAAACACAATTGTTTTGTTTTTTTAATTGATTCAAGTTTTCAAACTTAGCCTTTCATAGCTAAACATTTATTTTAAAAAAGTCACCAAGTTCTTAACCCAGTCAGACATTATTTGAAAAATCTACACAAGAATTGTGAGAAAAAGCAAACAGGCATATGCGTTCACTGCTTCAGTAAACTTGTGTATGAAATACAAGTCTGTGGTGGACTCAAAGTCGTTTTAAGTTGCAGTGTATGGGCGGTCAATGCATTTAAAAATACCCCACGCTGCAGCCCAAGGGCATAATGCTAACAAACTGACAGGGTGTGGGATATAGAAGCAGGAGTGATCAGATTAATTTAAACCAGCATGGCACTAAGACCAACATATCCCTTCCTTCAAAAACATAACTGTCCTTTGATTACACAAGACTTTAAAAGCACTTCAACAGGTGTTGCTATGTGGAAGACATGAAGGTAGGAACAATCTGGGACATTTCCTTTTCACTGGGCCTGTGAACAGCAAGTGCAGTACACAAACAAATGAGAAGGTCAGTTATCACCTTACCTCTCACTACTGCAACAGCTTTAAAATGCCAATCCTGCAGGAGGATCATCATTCAAAAACAAAAAAGTTATTAACTTTCAGCAAGCTAGGGAATAAAGGTCAAAAATCGGAGGAAAAAGTTAGACACGGATAAGGGCTTGAACTTTACACAAGTTTAGATATCTGATGTTTGCTACCTTCAACCCCTCTGACCCGTCTGTTTCCAGGCCAGGAGGTGGTAACAGCCTGGCATTCAACTAGTAACATACTCTTTCCAAAGCGGTCAGAGCAGAGTCTAGCGACACATGCCAGTTTTTGTGCATTTCATGTCTCCAATTAGCTTCTAATACAAAATGTCTCAAATTACAGCCAATAAGCCACCAGTCTTAAAACAGTGACGCTTCCTGCTGCTGTCTGTAAGTCACGTCCATCATCTTTGGTGTAAATTCACTCAAGGCATAGCAACCATGGCTATGGAACAGAAAACTGTAAAGGGGCAGATTAGAATAATTGAAGCTTCTGTCCCAACCAACCAAGCCCTACACCCAAAGAGAGGAAGTGACCAACAAAATGGTAAAAATGGGGGAAGATCATGGACATAGCCCCTCTTTGATACTGCTTGGATATCTCCTACCTCCTGATGCCTCTGGGAAAACAAAGTGGGGGGGGGGAGGGAAGAGAGGAGAGAGAAAGACACCACTCTCTTTGGAAACAACTCTGTCTCCATGTCTTCTTTCCCCTTCCCCCGCCACCAACAACCCTTTTATCCACTTATTTCATGAACCTAGAATTTTAGTTTAAATGTCTACTTGCACTTGCAGTTCATTCTCCACTGAAGGTCACATGTTCTGTTTGTGTAATCATATGAACACCTGCAGCAACAAACTGCAACATCACTAACAGAAGGTGACTTCGGGGGGGGGGGGGGAACAGAAGCAGGAGGAGCAGGCAAATCCTTGAGAAACAAAAATTATGATTTCATACAAGTGCTTAATACTAAACTTGGAAGGATTCAGAAAAGGGCAGGTTCAGAAAAGGGCAACTAAAATGATTAAAGGTTTGGAATGGGTCCCATATGAGGAGAGATTAAAGAGGCTAGGACTCTTCAGCTTGGAAAAGAGGAGACTAAGGGGGGATATGATGGAGGTATATAAAATCATGAGCGATGTGGAAGAAGTGGATAAGGAAAAGTTATTTACTTATTCCCATAATACAAGAACTAAGGGTCATCAAATGAAATTAATAGGCAGCAGGTTTAAAACAAATAAAAGGAAGTTCTCCTTCATGCAGCGCACAGTCAACTTGTGGAACTCCTTACCTGAGGAGGTTGTGAAGGCTAGGACTATAACAGCATTTAAAAGAGAACTGAATAAATTCATGGTGGTTAAGTCCATTAATGGCTATTAGCCAGGACGGGTAAGGAATGGTGTCCCTAGCCTCTGTCTGTCAGAGGATGGAGATGGATGGCAAGAGAGAGATCACTTGATCATTACCTGTTAGGTTCACTCCCTCTGGGGCACCTGGCATTGGCCACTGTCAGGAGAAAGATACTGGGCTAGATGGACCTTTGGTCTGACCTGGTACGGCCTCTCTTATGTTCTAAGGATTAGATTTTTAAATTTGTAAATGTTAGTAAATCCCAATTTCACCATACACACACAAACAAATGAAAAAATCTCTATCAAAATTTACAGCTAAAAGAAGGAAAAATGCTGCTAGAAAATTAGAGTTTGATTTACAGATATTTACTTTGTATTTGAAATCTGATGCTGACAATTTGTGTTTTAATAGTTATAAAGCTTTAACCTTTTGAATCTCAATGTCCACTGTCATTAAATAATCATCATCTGATCCCTGCCCCATAATTTTCCACAATTGTAAAAATTTAAAAGATAAAAATAAAAATTGCTTAAAAATAAACGGCTATATATAAACTGAATTCTGCCAAGCCTATCTGACAGGGGAAGAAACATAAGAATCTGAGGAGAGGGACTGTCTTTATGTTGTGTGTTTGTACAGTTCCTAGTACAATGGGTTCCAGGTCCAATAGTGGGGATCTGGGGCACTATGGTAATACAAAAACAATTTTTACAGTGAGGCTGGCAATATTGTTTCAGACTAAAAAAAGCTTTACTAAGCTGTCCACAAGGCTTCACTGGATTTCTGAAAGTAGTTACCAGATTGACCTGTGTCTGTCCACCGCATGGAAGATCCACTGCATGGAGAATATAATTTCACGTCCCAAGCGGCCCAAGCATTGCTATGTCATACAGAGAGGCAGAGTTTGGATCCTTGCTCCCCTGTACCAGCAGAGAAGAGAACTGCTATGTAATTTATTTTTTCTCATCCTGAGGTGAGGGAGGGGAAAGAACAGTGGGGAAAGGGCACCTCCTGTGGCTTGAATGATCCTACCCAGCCCACAGTGACAGTTACCAAGATAGCCACAATAAAGCCTCCTCTAAACCCAGAGCGTTGCCACGAAGTTGAACCGTTTAAGGGGGAAAAGTACTGAGATTAGAATAAAACAGACATTTGAAGGTGGATGGGAGGAAGGTTCTCTAATTCTTTTCCCTCCCCTATTGAGTAAAAGGACAGGAAGCCTGATAAAGTGCTTCACAATTTTCATTTATATTGCATTTACTTTCAGTGCAAAACGGAAATTAGCAACATGGGCTAACAGCATTTGTCCACTACACCGTATCGCATTCAAGATGACAGGTTTCAACTGAAGTTCCTCTGAACTTGTAGGCTTAGTTCCAATATAGATTTTGTCAGTCTGTCGTAACACACTGAATATACCCAGTGCTAGGATTAGCATTGCTATTCTGCTCTGTACCTCGAGTGCTTATAATGTATTTTTATAACCCAGTGATTGGAACTGAAACATTTTATATTATACCCCAGCTTCATTCCACTCCACAACTTGGCAGTCAGCTGGCCTCACTGCAATACGAGCTGGAGGGACATACCACTAGCAAGGAGTCTTAGAATTCTGGGGGGGAAGGGAGGAGGTTTCTGCTTTAGTTCAATCCTTGATTTTTTTTTTAATTATTTTCCATTTGGTATATATTACTGCTAATATTACATTTCACTTGATGAATCTCATTATTTAGATCACAGGACTAAGGCTTTGTCTACATTACACAGCTTTTAGCGACACAGACATGTTGCTAAAAGCAAGGCAGTGTGGCCGCTGTTTGTCGGCACTTTTGCGGACAAAATACTTTCACCCCAACAAGTGGTATTCATATTGTCGACAGGAGAACACTCCTGCCAACAACGCGCTGTTCACACGGACACTTGCCGCGGCAAAAGGGCAGGGTGCAGGGAGGGGTTAGGACCTCTGAACGACAAAAGTTTTGTTGCTCAATTTCCACTGTAGACATAGCCTAAGTCTCTTTATTTTCCCTCAGTTTGCCTTTGGCACCAAGTTTGTTACTCTCTCTAAGATAAGTTGTAGGGAGGAGCAAAGTGCTAATTCAGATTTGTAGATACAGGGAAGTTGTCAGTGGTGATAGTCCAAACAAGTCCATTAGCAAGTGATACTTCCCCTACTCTTTACATTATCGCTTTTGATAAGAATACCAATATTTATTTTAATCAACCTATTCATTCTTTACAATTCTGGAACTCATTGGCATGGAGCTGCTACAGGGTTCGGTCATGCGCAACTGTGTCATACACTTATTCAAAAACTGACTGGTTTTGACTGGATGGTTTAAGTGAAAGCCATTTGGGATTTTTCATTAGCTGGAAATTTTTCAAGTCAAAGAAAGCAAAGAACAGATCTCGTCCTTGTGTCTTCTTTATGGAGATTGAAAATCTACATTAGTACCCTTGTTTAGTATTATTGCCCTATATAAAGTGATAACTATACAGCTCTGCCTCCTGATAAAAGGAGTGATAAGAATATATTAACATAAAACCCTCTCTCTCAAATTATTGGGAGAAAAAGAGGTCAAAGAACTGCTGAGAAATCTTTGCTCACAAAGATCTGGAAAGATAGGTCATTGGGGCTGTTTATCATGGACATTATTTCGAAGAAGAAGAAAAAAAGAAACCTACAGTTCACATGGAATTCATTAACATTATGCTTCCAAACTTCTAAACCCATTTCCTTCAATATTTCACAATTAAATAAGCACATTTCTCAACGGCTGATCCAGGCAAAAAGTCTGAAGCTTAGCTGTTCTCAGCTTTAATTGTGTCCACACCCTCATGCTCCCTCTGGAAAAAGGAAAAAAAGAGAGACTGTATAAAGATGTGTGAGAGGCCTGTCCAGCATTCTTGTGTAAGGGAAGGCACTGACATGTGTAAAGGAAGTTGGGAGGGACATCAGAGTTCAATTCTCCTCTCAGGTCATAAGAAAGGAGACTCTGGCAGGCACTGTATTGAAGCTAGGGGAATAAAAGATTTCACTCAACTATGAAGTGGCCTCCTCTAGCTAACTAATGGCTGGTCTCCAAAGGGAGACATGTCTAGCCCACCTCAGCCCCAGGGCAAAACTACCACTTTTTTTGTTTTGTTTTGTGGCTTTTTTAAACACACACACAGTAGAGAGAATAGAGGGGGAATAAAAAAAATAATGGATAGGATCTTGAGGGAGACCAACCTTATTAGGAGCAAGGAGGATAGAAAAGGAAGTCACATGTAATAAAAAACACATTATAAATGTAACTAGTTTTCTGACCTTTACTCTTCCAAGTATGCGAACAAGAGTAAATCTCAGCAGCAGTTCCTACACTTGAGCAGCTGGGGAAGAGGAGAGAGAGAATTGATAGAGACCGTGTTTATACTACTGCCACTACAGCAGCACAGCTCTGGCTCTGTGCTGCTGTAGCACCCATAATGTAGATGTTTCCTACAGCAATAGGAGGGTTTTTCATTGCTGTTGGTAATCCCTCACACCAAATGGCAGTAGGTAGGTCCAGGCGTTCGGTCTGGATAGCTTTGGTTCTCAGGGGCGTGAATTTTTTTTTAATACAACTGAGCACTGTAGTTATGTTGATCTAACTTAAGAACAGCCATACTGGGTCAGACCAAAGGTCCATCTAGCCTAGTATCCTGTCTTCCAACAGTCGCCAATGCCAGGTGCCCCCAGAGGGAATGAACAGAACAATCAAGTGATCCATCCCGTGTCACCCATTCCCAGCTTATGGCAAACAGAGGCTAGGGACACCATCCCTGCCCATCCTGGCTAATACCCATAGAATATCAGGGTTGGAAGGGACCTCAAGAGGTCATCTAGTCCAACCCCCTGCCCATTGATGGGCCTATCCTCCATGAACTTATCTAGTTCTTTTTTGAACCCTGTTACAGTCTTGGCCTTCACAACATACTCTGGCAAAGAGTTCCACAGGTTGACTGTGCGTTGTGTGAAAAAAAATTTCCCGTTTGTTTTAAACCTGCTGCCGCTTTATTTCATTTGGTGGCCCCCAGTTTTTCCGTTATGAGAAGGAGTAAACAACACTTTGTTTACTTTCTCCACACCAGTCATGATTTGATAGACCTCTATCATATCCCCCTTAGTCGTCTCTTTTTCAAGCTGAAAAGTCCCAATCTTATTAAACTCTCCTCATACGGAAGCCGTACCATACCCCTACTAATTTTTGTTCCCCTTTTCTGTACCTTTTCCAAGTCCAATATATCTTTTTGAGATGGGGAGACCACATCTGCACACAGTATTCAAGATGTGGGCGTACCATGGATTTATATAGGGGCAATATGATATTTTCTGTCATATTATCTAACCCTTTCTTAATGATTCCCAACATTCTGTTTGCTTTTTTGATTGCTGCTACACATTGAGTGGATGTTTTCAGAGAACTATCCACAATGACTCCAAGATCTCTTCCTTGAGTGGTAACAGCTAATTTAGACCCCATCATTTTATATGTATAGTTGGGATTATGTTTTCCAATTTGCATTACTTTGTATTTATCAACACTGAATTTCATTTGCCATTTTGTTGCCCAGTCACAGTTTTGAGAGATCCTTTTGTAGCTCTTTGCAGTCTGTCTGGGACTTAACTATCTTGAGTAGTTTTGTATCATCTGCAAATTTTGCCACCTCACTGTTACCCCTTTTTCCAGATCATTTATAAATATGTTGAATAGAACTGGGCCCAGTACAGACCCCTGGGGGACACCACTATTTACCACTCTAAAGTTCTGACCATTTATTCCTACCCTTTGTTTCCTATCTCTTAACCAGTTATCAATCCATGAGAGAATCTTCCCTCTTATCCCAAGACTGCTTACTTTGCTTAGGAGCCTTTGGTGAGGGACCCTGGCAAAGGCTTTCTGAAAATCTAAATACACTGTATCCACTGGATTCCTCTTGTCCACATGCTTGTTGATCACCTCAAAGAATTCCAGTAGATTGGTGAGGCATGATTTCCCTTTACAAAAACCATGTTGACTATTCCCCAACAAATTATGTTCATCTATGTGTCTGACAATTTTATTCTTTACTACAGTTTCAACCAAGTTACCCAGTACTGAAGTCAGGCTTACCGGCCTGTGATTGCCAGGGTCTCCTCTGGAGCCCTTTTTAAAAATTGGTGTCATATTAGCTATCTTCCAGTCATTTGGTACAGAAGCTTATTTAAATGATAGGTTACAGACAACAGTTAGTAGTTCTGCAATTTCACATTTGAGTTCCTTCAGAACTCTTGGGTGAATACCATCTGGTCCTAGTGAATTATTAGTGTTAGTTTATCAATTTGTTCCAAAACCTCCTCTAATGACACCTCAGATTTTTCACCTAAAAAGAATGGCTCAGGTTTAGGTATCTCCCTCACATCCTCAACCATGCACCGAATTAATTTAGTTTCTCCACCATGGCCTTATTGCCCTTGAGCATCTCAATCACCCAGTGGCCCCCAGTAGCAGGCTTCGTGGCTCTGATGTACTTAAAAAAAGTTCGCTATTATTTTTTGATTCTTTGGTTAGCTGTTCTTCAAATTCTTTTTTGGCCTTCTTAATTCTATGTTTACACTTCATTTGCTAGAGTTTATGCTCCTTTCTGTTTTCCTCACTAGGATTTAACTTCCACTTTTTAAAGGATGCTTTTTTGCCTCTCACTGCTTCTTTTACTTTGTTGTTTAGCCATGGTGGCTCTTTTTTGGTTCTCCTACTATGTTTGTTAATTTGGGATATACATATAAGTTGAGTCTCTATTATGGTGTCTTTAAAAAGTTTCCATCCAGCTGGCAGAGATTTTATTTTTGGTGCTGTACCTTTTAATGTCCGTTTAACTAACCTCCTCATTTTTGTGTAGTTCCCCTTTCTGAAATTAAATGCTACAACAGGGGTAGGCAACCTATGGCACGTGTGCCAAAGGAGGCACGCGAGCTGATTTTCAGTGGCACTCTCACTGCCCGGGTCCTGGCCAACGGTTGGGGGGGCAGGGGGAATCTGCATTTTAATTTAATTTTATAGACTTACAGAAAGAAACCTTCTAAAAACATTAAAACCTATTAGTGGCATGCAAAACCTTAAATCAGAGTGAAAAATGAAGACTCGGCACACCACTTCTGAAAGGTTGCTGACCCCGTGCTACAGTGTTGGTCTGCTGTGGTGTTTTCCCCACCACAGGGATGTTAAATTTAATTACATTATGGTCACTATTACCAAATGGTCCAGCTATACTGACCTCTTGGACCAGATCCTGTGCTCCACTTAGGACTAAATCAAGAATTGCCTCTCCTCTGGTGGGCTCCAGGGCTAGCTGCTCCAAGAAGCAGTCATTTAATGTGGCAAGAAACTTTATGTACCCAGTCAATATAGGGATAATTGAAATCCCCAATTATTATTATTATTATTGAGGTTTTTTAAATAGCCTCTATAATCTCCCTGAGCATTTCACAGTCACTATCATCATCCTGGTCAGGTGGTCTGCAATCTCTCTCTACTGCTATATTCTTCTTATTAAAGCATAGAATCGCCATGGATAGCAATTCCATGGTACAGTTTGGTTCATTTAAGATTTTTACTTCATTTGATTCTACACTTTCTTTCACATATAGTGCCACTCCCCCAGCAGCACAACCTGTTATGACCTTCAGATATATTTTGTACCCTGGTATTACTGTGTCCCATTGATTATCCTCATTCCACCAAGTTTCTGTGATGCCTATTATATTAATATTCTCATTTAATACGAGGCACTCTACTTCACCCATCTTATTATTTACCAATGCTAGATGTCTATATAAGCACTTTAAAAACCTGTCACTTTTTAAGCTGCCTGCCATTACATGACATAATTGAATGAGATTTTTTTTCATTTGACTGTTTTTCCATCAGATCCTACCTGTATTTTATCATCTTCCATCCTCTCCTCCTTATTAGGACATAGGGAATCTCCATTTATAGATCCTCCCCTAAGGGATGTCCAAACCACCACACCTGTCGGCTTTCCCCCAGCCCTTAGGATACATCTTCACTTACCGGAGGGTCCAGCGGCAGGCAATCGATGTTCTGGGATCGATCCCAGAAGTGCTCGCCGTCGACGCCGGTACTCCAGCTCGGTGAGAGGAGTACGCGGCATCGACGGGGGAGCCTCCCTGCCGCATCTGGACCCGCGGTAAGTTCGGACTAAGGTACTTCGAATTCAGCTACGTTATTAACGTAGCTGAATTTGTGTACCTTAGTCCGAAGTGGGGGGTTAGTGGGGACCAGGCCTAAGTTTAAAAACTGCTCTAACTTAAGTGTAGACCAAGACAGAGTATATGTTCCATGATCCCAATTCTATTCAACTTTCACAATTGTTAACAGCACAGATCATCTTCATGGGGGGGGAAGGGAACCTACTCCAGACACCCCAAATAGCAGAAGACGACATCAGTCAAATGGCCTGCATTTCATCAAGGAGCCTAGCAACTGCAGTGGAAGATTGAGAGGAACTCTGAAAAGGTAGGCGTAAGTGTAGCAAAGAAGGGCTGGAGGCACCAACTGGTCAGTTTTCTTTAAAACTGAATTTATTTTCCATTAGCTCAATAATTTGTACATGGCTAATTATGAAACAACTCTGTTTTCTTGCTGAAAGTTAATGAAGCGTTTGAACTTGTATAAGGTGCACTGACTTCAAAGAAGGGGGGGGGAAATGAACTAGTGGGACAGCAGCTACTAGTGAGTCTAAGAAGTGCCATTATGTACTCTTATTCTCCCTTCCCTCTACTCAGTTATGGAAGCCCCGGTTGTGGTTCTATAATTAAAGTGGAGTTGAGTTTTGTATTTCAAGCAGGGTTTCAACCACTGTTATATATCAAGATTACAGTGCATCTTCCCCAAAATTACAGCACTTTCTCTTTTAGGACAAAATGAATTTTCTGAGAATTTATAAGTGAATCCATTAGTTAGTTTTGGAGTTAGCATGAATTAGAAATGGCTCCTTTAAGAAATTTATTACCTTGCATCAGGCCATCCTTTTGTCCCAAATGATCTTAATAAAATAATGCAAACTCTTCAAACTTGAAAAAAAGGAAGACAACAAAAATGGTGACAACCGGAAGGAGAAAAAAATACTTTGAAGCACTTACTGGAACGCTGACGACAACTGAGATACCAAACCACTAATCAGAAGGATTCCTCATTGCTCCTGGACACAAACAGTAGCAGAATAGAACATTCTCTACTGCCTTCATGAGCCCAGAGAGCACATCCCTTCTTCTCCAATGAAGTCCTTGGTACTGAGATAGTCTAGCCTTCATTACCGACCAGGCTAGACAGCTGCAATTCCTTCTGTCCAGAGCTGAAGACAGACTCTCTTGTCACCCAGCAGCTGATTTATTGAGCAACGGCCAGAGAGAACATCACTCCTATGCTCTGTGACTCCTGATGACTCCATATTCATTCACCGATTGAATTTAAAGTTTTACTCCTAATCTACAACGCTTTGAATGGGCTACAACCAGGCTATATAAGGACTTGTCTACATGAGCATTTAGTTCCTGGAAAGTTGGGGTGAAAATTTACCCCACTCTAGCCTGCCGGGGACCGATCATCCATGTTGACCCTGCTAACGTGCATTAACAGTTTGTTAATGTGCTTTGATCTAGTCCTCCTTGAAAGAAAACTAGAGCAAAGCACATTAACAAACTATTAATGGGCATTAGCAGGGTCCACACAGACAGTCGGCAACAGACACATCCCAGCTTGCCATGGATTAAAGGCATGGCTACATTAAAGCATTTACTTAACTATTCCCCCACCAACATAGCACTGTCCACATTGGCACTTATGTCAGTGTAGCTTATGTCACTTGGGGGGGGGGAGGCGGTGATTTATTCACACCCCTGAGCAACACAAATTATGCCAACATAAACTGAAGTGTAGACATAGCCTAAATGTTCATATATACAAGCCTGAAGAGACCACTTATCAATCCCCAAGCAAACAAGTTGGGGACACTCTAAAAGGGACACTAAGCCCCATATAAAGATTCCTGAGCACAGGTGCAACACAGTGAAAGCAGGAGAAATCTGAACATGTAATGCCATCCCAGAAGCCATCAGACCAAAGTTATATTCTGAAAACTCTGCTAAGTTCCATCACTTCAGGACAGCCTTTCCCCAGCAAAGGGCCTTCCCCCACTACTGAAATCTATTCCCATGGGATCCAAGAGGAAAAAGAGCAGCAGCACATCTTTATGGAAAGTCAAGACAGAGAGATGGGGCTCCCTTTGTGAGTGATTTATGCTAACCCTAGTTGTTGCTCAATACCAGGTTATATCAGATAGATGTCTCAGAAGAATTTAAGATAAAAAAGGTGGACCTGTTGTGGCATTTAAATACCACTTCACCCAAACTCATTTTATGTAACAGCTTTTACATAGCCATATTTTAGTTTGAGACCAGAGATATGCATGGTATTCCCAACACGCACCTAACTGCCCAAATAAATTCATCTATGCAGTACTTTCCTTTGTTCATTCAAAATTGTCTGCTTTTCATTTTCTTTCTATTAAATACCATCCAAAATATTTAGCATTTTATCCATAACACTTTTTCCTTTTCAATAATTTGTGACATAATATTTTAGGGGCGTATTCCTTCTTAAAATTCCCTCCTTTGACACTTAAAATGGAGTGGAGGAGGAGGGAACTACACACCTTTTTTTAATCAAATGTAGCCAGTACAGAGAGATTAACAAAAACTATTTGTTAAATGGATTGTGAACATTTTTCCAAAATATTTTGTTCCAAGACTCAAAACCTCACATTTCTCCCAAGCTAACTGCATAACCCAGCATCTGCCCTTACCGGTATACCTGTCAAATTCCATATCATTCTTAACTGAATTACTTTGTTCCACCTCCACCAGGTTTCGTATCACTAGCAAATTTTTAAGGCCAGAAAGAAACACTTGGACTGCCTAGTCTAACTTCCTGCACAACACAGGCCATAACTTCTGGGTGATTAGACAAAATTGTCACATGTTCCTTCTCAGTATCCCACAGAAAAAAATATTTTTTTTAACTATATACATCCTAAATGCCAATCCACGTGTCACTCAGTCACAATTTCTTTCACTCACAAGTACCCAACATTTTTAAATACACAAGTTACTACTTTGTTCACATAAATATGCCACATTCTATCAGCACAATACGCATGCCAATCAGCAGTTTTCCCACAACTCTTCCTCGGGCAAGAACACAAATTTTAACCCTCGTATAACCTGAAAGAAAACCTAGAGCACAGCAGGTATATTGCTTAATTTTCAGAGGTGCTCAGCACCTGCTCCAAATGAAGTCATAGATATACGAGTTGGCAGAACCTCTAATCAGACAAATGTGCTAAATGGGATGAAGGTATTAGTTAGCAATAATATTACTGTACAAGGAAACAATGAGACAATATTGGTCAGCATAACAAACAGTAATCTCAGCACATCAGCAGCCTTGGCGTTATCAAGTTTTTTTGTATGCGTAACTGAAGAGGAGTTTTTAGGAAGGATTTAGATTTTAAAATCCTAATATAATAAAATAATAATAATAATAAAGGGGGTGGAAGTGTAAAGCTTTTTCTAGACTGTATAGTGAATATTTTCTAATAACATCACTACTCTAGTCCATGCTATGCCTTTTACTTAACAGCCCCTCTCATGCTACTGAGGCCCACATTCAGAATTGCTCAGCCAATCAGAAAGAAGGAGTATATTGTGCAGGAGTACTCTGAACCTCACACTAATAGGATTTCTGGACACTAGAGGAAACTGCAGCTACAGTACACTTTGTCATGATTTCCAGTTTTGGAATATCCTTTTCTAGGTACAATGAGTTAGATTCTCAAACCCGCTCTGTTCCCTTTGTATTGCACAGGTAGAGAAAATGGAACAGAAACTGCTTGTGGTCAGCTGAGAATATCCATACCTCTACTCCAGAGTGGGAGAGGCCCTACAGGCACAGAACTGGCTCTGACACTTTCTACTTTGCAGCCTCTACCTCAGGGAGTGGGGAGAGATGTGTTGCAGAAGGGACCAGAGTTCAGCTGGAGCCCCCTAGCTACTCTAACCCCAGGGGAAGGGAGTGCCCTGAGGACAGTAATCAGCTCCCCAACAGCCCCTCATTCTGCCAAGCCTAGCAAATGCACAAGGTAATTGACCCAGTAAGTGTTGCTGAGGAAGTGGGAGGTGTGCTTCTTCTCTCCCCTCCCCCCACTTTATTGCTTTGTGTAAATCTGTTTGGCATTTCCTCATTTTGGCTTGTTTTTTTACTTTTGTTCCCCCCACACACACATACACACACCCCTCAACATTAGCTAAGCTTCTGTATATGCCTTCCTCAAGTCCAAGTCAGTTATGCATATGACTTCCTCAGGTCAATCACTGTATCAGATTTCTTGACCGTCCCTTAAAAATAACTCTCATATTCTAAACAAAAATCGCAGTTTTCACATTCACAGATTCCGAGGCTAGAAAGGACCAGCATGATCTAGTCTGACCTCCTGTGTAACGCAGGCCATAGAACTTCCCCAAAATAATTCCTAGAGCAGATCTTTAAGAAAAAAAAGTCAACCTCGATTTAAAAATGGTTAATGATGGAGAATCCACTATGATCCTTCATAAATTGTTCCAATGGTTCTTTACTTGCACTGTCAAAAATTTACCCCTTATTTTGAGCCTGAATGTGTCTAGGTTCAACTTTCAGCCATTGGATCATGTTATACCTTTCTCTGCAAAGTGTTTTCTAAGTGTTCCTTCATGTTGTCTCCATCCAGAGTTTCCACTGACTCCACACCTGTTCCGCCTTGTATTTAGCTGTGACGGTACGTTTGCCAGGCCAAAGAAGAGCTCTGTGCAAGTCTGAAAGCTTGTCTCTCTTACCAACAGAAGTTCGTCCAATAAAAGATATTACTTCAGCCACCTTGTCTCTAATATCCTGGGCCCAATACAGCTACAACTACACTGCATTTTGTAGCTGCTGGCATTTATAAATCTGCAGTTTCTTGAATAATCCCGTTGTCTTGACTTGTGTGGAACCATTTCCATTATTCTCTCTCTCTCGTGTCTCACAGAGGTTTATTTATTCGTCTGCCCAGTTACTTTTGCAGATACTTTTAAAATTCCTTCCCTTCACTTTGAATAAAATAATCACTTTCTGAAATTCTAGCTCATTTGTGTCCCTTAATTCCAGAAATTTAACAGAGAAAACCAGACTCCTGACATGCGCTGACCATTAAGTTATCCTTCCACCAACACAAGTCCACCAATGGAAACTACAGCCCCATACCGAAGGGGGGAAAAAAAAGGTGCAACTCTCCCCTACACTGTGCTGGGAGCATTTCAGTATGCAGGAGGGAGAACAGCTGCTCTCTTCTGACTTTTGAATTTCCATCAAGGGAGGGGTACTGTCCATCACAATGAAGGCAGAACAACATATTCAAAACATGCATAATCTTTACAGCTATAGATATGTCACAGCAGAGCATCTGTATCAGCTGGAGGATGGTCACAGTCAATTCGTTCGGCATGTTCCCCAACACCCTCTGAATTATATTTTCCCAGGCTCTTTGCCAGTCCTCCAAACCCAAAAATGTTAGCTAAATATTGTCTTGCTCCTCCCTTTTCATAGACACTAGATTTGACTCATCCCCTCCCCCCACTCAAACTTGTGAATGCTAAAATCTTCCCCAAAAGAGTGTGTGTGTGTTAGTGTTAGGGGGTAGGGTTGACAAAGAATGTCAGCGGTCTGTACACGCATGTTACCTATACTTGTGTTTTCACTTTCCTCTGAATCTGTCTGTCATAAATATGGGAAATATGGTTGCTTAAAATCTATTACTTATATGATTCCAGGAACTAAAGAAGCTAGACATGAAGATTCACAGCTCGCAAACAGTGGTAAAAACACTGTAGCCATGAAAGGCAGAAGAAGATGTGAAGATTCTGCAATCATATTGATGGGAAACAAAAATAGGTTAAGAATTTGAGGAAGAAGGACCCTCCCTGTTCCCACCTCAAACCTCTCTGTGGCTGCAATTCTAGTGCAATAACAATGTGGGACTTGTTTGATTGTTGTCTCTCCATCACAGCACTCCTGCATGGGGAGTTCAATTTGTTAATGCACTGACATTTATTTGTATTACCATAAAGCCCAGGATATCCAGTACCCATGGCTCTTCCGCTCATTGCAGGCAATCAGGTCAGGTTTGGAAATAGGAAATCCTGCTCAGAGAGGTGAAATCAGACCAGATTTTTCTACAAAACACAGAACAAAAAGACTGTCCCTTCCTTCCCCAAGGAGTTTACAATCTAAATATAAGGCAAATCAGAACAGATGGATACAGGGGAGTAACACGAAACAATGAGATGATATTAGTGACAGGTCATGACATCTACCACGACAGGTAACAAAAAGTATTTCTGCTCCCCTGTTAATGTTTATAAGGTCTGTTTCAGTTAGCCATTTTCTCCCTAGCTATATAACTATATACAAAGTGAATACATACACAAAAGAGAAAAACCTGCTAACTTAAGTTTTAGCAATATCAGTTATAAGCAAACTACTTATAATAGTAATAGCTGCAAAATTTTCAGATGTGATTTTCAAATCACAATTTGCTAAAGACACACAGCTTGAATTTTACAAGCAAAAAAATTATTTAAGGAAACACCCAGAAGCCCCAGTGAGGAAAAGGCCTCATCCAAACCCCATTTGAAATCAATGAGAGTCTTTCTGTTGACTTCAGTAGCCTTTGGATTCAGGCCAATCCCTTCTAGTTCAAATTTTTTTTATTAATGTTTAACAAGTTTCTGATTGCTACAATGGCACTTATGTACAAATGCTCAAAGTGATACCATCACCAGCTGGTTAATAGCTGCTTCACCTGGCAATTTTTTGCACTAAAAAGAAATTAGGACATGTGTTGCATATAATATATTTACCACTCACTGTTTTATGGGCCATCATCCAAGAACTATGGAATGAACAAGTCTTCTCAAAGCATGTCCCAAGGCAGGGGGAGATCTCAGCCAAACAGAGCTGTTGACTATCTAAATATCCTCATGAAGCAGTCATGCTTCTCTACAAACAACAGCGTCAACTCCCAAAAGTGATCCTCAAAGACCTCTCAAAATAAAGTACAATTTTTAGATCAGTTCTTCCAAGACCCTGTCAACCACATTTAATTTAATTAAAAATGAAAGCTAGATCAGGAGAGTTAAGCTCCTACCAATCTATTCTTGTACCTTAAAATGCACCTGAGGCACTCAGTAATATTCCAGAAATGTTTTGCCTGTCATGTCTTACTGTTTAATTATATACATTGCCATTGAAACTATCATGACAGATTTCAAGTGGGGCTTTTTCCTCAGTGTTTCATAATTAATCACAGCAAAAGTTCATCTGTTCTTCAAAACAGACTGATGACAGCACTGTTTTTCTCACCCACTATAAAGCAAGCATCCCCCTGCATTCCTTCTTGAAAGCTTCTTTTCAAAACCAAACACAAAAGCACTTATTTCCCCAAACGGATTTTTTTTTTTTTTTTTTAAAAAGGTACATTCTAGATTACATATAAAAATATGTTATTGTTATGGAAAACATATCTATTAAAATGATTTTTGTTTTAAGGAATAATACAGACATGTGTAAAGTTTGACCTATACCCATTTAATGTCTCCAGATGCGTGGAATACCCTATATAAGATGGTAATTATTTTACTTAAACAGAATATAACCATTCAATTGGCAGATATGCTATAGTTTTTCAAGCAAAACAAAAAACAAAAAGACACTAATATTTGTGCACTAAAGAGAGGCTAACGGTAAATACAGTTCTTCTGCAAACCTTGGGTTGGCTTCCATGTAATTGCCAGGATTAAAATAGTTATTACACAAAATAGTTTTGGTCACAATCATTATATGTTATTCTAAACATTCAATAGATTTTTTAAAAACAAAATACATAATTATGCAATACAGCTTTAATACACTATCTAATCAGAATATGTGTCTATATTTGTCTAGTATAAGTAGAGTATCTCCCAAAATTTGATAACTAATAAATCATAATCCGACATACTTAAAAAGAAAACCTCACATCCTCAAGAGACTCTTCTTTAGAACTATGCTTTAAAAGAAAGGTTATGGAATAAAACTAAATGTGTTTATGGTTAGTCAAACAAACAGGGTATTCTCAAGCATTTATGACTTACGAAGTCCACAGAAGTGCATCACTGTCTTGGAATATGTTTTCTTACTGATCGCTGAAGACAACAGAATTGGTAATGCATTCAATAATGTGTTTAGAACAGAGATGGGGCAGGGGTCCCGGAGGGGAGGAGGGCTGTCAAGAATGAGAGGGGGAGTTGGATGGGGCGGCGGAGGGTAGTCAGGGGCAGGAGTTCTGGGGGCGGTCAGGAAACGGAGGGGGTTGGATGGGGCAGGAGTCCCGGGGTGTGTGGATAGGAGGTGAGGGCTGGACCGGTCCACCAACCGGTCCTCCATACAATTTCCAAAACCCAATGCAGCCCTCAGGCCAAAAAGTTTGCCTGCCCCAGAATCATTTATGTACTGGATAGATCTTACTAATTCAAAAATATGATGTACCACCCTGACCATCTGAACATACAAGAAGTCCCACACACAGCGAATTTAATCTTTGAATGACAGAACTAGATCTTGAACTAAAACTTTTCTATAAACGTTAATATTTTTCCAAATATTCTTAAGATGCAATTTTGAAGATATTAATGTTTTATTTTAAAAAAAGTAGGCATATAAAAGATCCATCCCCCTGCAAATTGGTCATGAAATTGTGTAACCCAGGATTCTTTTTCTTTGTGTAAATGATGTTTTTAAGTTGTTCCAACTTTTTTTTGGGGGGGGGGGGGGTTTGTACTTTTATAGCAAATACCGTATGATGAAATTTATTTCTACAGAATATTCATTCTTCCCATCCTCCAACTGTATACTGCACTTATTTTCACAGTTTTTCTTTAAAATTAACTTAATTTAAAAATGCCATTATAGTTCATTTTTAATTCCATAAAATTGAGAAATATCAGAAGACAAATGCACTGCTAAACATCCTAGGAGATCTGTAAGGCCTGATATATTAATAAATTACCATGAGTAAATACCATTTTAGCTCAAAACAAGTTTCTATCAATGGTTTCATCAATTAAAATAGCTATTTCTATAATTTTATATGCATTCATACTATCTGCTACTGCATTTTCCAAAGCCAGCTAATTAAAGCAGCAAATCTTACAAAGATTTGTCATGCACTCAGTTTGATTGTCTTCTTAGGTTTATACTATACATTCTTTCCCTGCTCCCTCCTTTTTGAAATTCTGACATTCTACTGAGCACAAGTTACTATTTTACTGCTGAATTTTGCTCCCTAAATTATTAAAATAATCCAGACATCCTAAATAACATCGTTTGGCAGATTTCTTTATTTAGAAAAAGAACAAATAATGAATGGAAGAAAAGTTGGAAAAAAGTTAAACTTTTTGAATCTCAGGGTCTACGGTTATTTATTGTTGTCTGGCTCCTACTCGCTGTGTGATTCCCCCAACACTTTTCCATAACAGTGAAAATGTAAATTGATAAAAATGGTTTAAAATACACACTGATATTTGTCAAAATTATAAAAAAATATAAATAGGCTTGGCTGAATTCAATCATTCTAAGTGGCACTATATTACCCTCCCACAGAGGACTCAAATTAGCTTTTTTTAAAATCCCTACGATTAAAAAAAAAAAATTGCACCACAGTAATGAGACATTTTAAACAAATATTTTGACAATTTAAATTGATGTGTAAATAAAATTCTGACAAGCAGCTGTTTTCTTACTTCCACTAATAATGAAAAGCTGTGCATGCATACTTACATTTCAGAATCATGAGAAGCAAAAACAATAAAAATAAAAAGACCCTTCCCTCACCATACAAGGAAATCAAAATCTTGTCCCATCCCCTATCCTCCCAAAAATATATTTGTGAAATCAGCTATTAAAAATAATTTGGGAGCATTTTATGAGAAGTGAATTATTTTATGTTAATATTTTTGTTGGACTCTGACCATTTGTATCTCTAGCATGAACAGCAACCCAAACTGAAAATACAAATGATAAATGGAACACTGGGTTGCTTCCCATTAAAGTACCAACATGAATATCCCTTTACCTGGGGGGTGGGGGGGGGGGAAGCTTTCAGTGGGTTAAGAGGAGAGGCAATTAGCCTTTATTTTAGACCTGGGAATTAGCCTTTAATTTGTTGCTGTCTATACTTGGATACATTATGTCCCTTTCATTAAAAAAAATCCCTCCCACAGGCTTAGTTATAGGGGCTGGTTCAGATCTCAGCTATGTAGTGTAATAATTAACTTTAAAGTATGTAGCGATGCATGCTGCATACCTGAGATCCAAATTTAGTGCTTAGGGGTTTTGAAAATGGGATTTAAAAAAAAAAATCCCATTTTCAATTTAGGCTAGAAAGTTGAATTAAGTCATTCCTGATTTTAGTATAAACATATCTTAAATATATAATTAATTTATGAGATCCGATGAAGTGGGTTTTAGCCCACGAAAGCTTATGCTCAAATACATTTGTTAGTCTCTAAGGTGCCACAAGTACTCCTGTTCTTTTTGCTGATACAGACTAATACGGCTGCTACTCTGAAAGAAGTAAGAAGGACTACTATAGATATGTGTAGGTCCGTATCAGAACAATGGAAACTACAGCACATTCTATTTACACAGAGGACTTATCAAATACAGCAATGATTCTGCAAAATGCCTGTATTTGTCACACACAAAAAACAGGTGCTCACCAACCCAGAATCCTTGGCCTATAGTAGACATTTCCAACCAGGTCAAATATGGTCCAGAACTTTGAAAAAAAATATATGAATGAAACCACAAATATTGTTTCACAAACTGTACTTCCAGAAGTTAAGAAAAAGCTTTCCACCTTCTGAACTCATGCACTCAAAAAAAAAAAAAAAAAAAAAAAAGAGGGGGGGGGGAGGAGGGAGAAATGGAGATTCCTAAAACTAAGCTGTGTTCAAAGGCCTGATGCAAAGACATCCGAAAATCAATTGAAAGATTGCCACTGATTTCAATGGGCTTTGGATCTGGTCCCAAAATTTGTATCCTACTTAATTTGATACATCACCTGGATCGATCGGCCTTCAGCTGTCGTTAAGACTGCGCCGATCACTACACATCCGCCATTCTTCTCGCATTCTTGCCTTTCTTCTCCACGTCCGAAACGTTTTACAATGTCATCTTCCCACCTTTTTGGAGGCCAACCAGGTGGTCTTTTCTGTTTGCGTGGATACCACTCAGTAATGATTGCGGTCCACCTATTGTCCGTGAACCGTGCTATGTGGCCCTCCCATCGTATCTTGTTATATGTACACTAATTGCATATACATAATTTTGAGTCTTATCTACCTGCATTTACACTAGGACACAAATATATTTTGTAGTTACAAAGCCATTTTGTTACTATTGTAGTAAATGATTGGAAAAGTTCCAGTTTGTTACACTGTGGATATCGAATATAGTCTGCCTTTAGGATAAAGCACTGAATTAGGAAACAGAGTGTGTTTAATTTTTGTCTCTGCATAAAGATTTCCTGGGTGCCCTTAAGCAAGTCATTTCACCTTTTTGTGCGACTGATCTGTAAAACAGGGTAATAGACAGTTCCCTACTTATTGTAAGAATAACTTCATTAATGTTTGTGAAGCACTCACATACAATAGCAATAGGAACTACAGAAAGGCCCATAAGCAGAACATTTAAAAATAATTCTGGAAAAAACATTATCCGGAAACTGTTTCTTTGACACAAAATGTTTTTGGTACAGGACATGTCTGTGGTGCCAAAGTCAGACAATAGCATGTCAAAAAAGTAGATTCATTTTACAGCGTACTATTAAACATATAAAGCACCTTACAGTGTTGCAACCTGTAATAACCATTTTCCACAGCTCGAAATAAACACAGAAGCAGCCGCCAAAACTTGGTTGCGTAAGAGCACTTATTTAAACACATGCTTATTTACAAAATCTGAGGTAATTATAATGCAGAAGGTGGATCTTAAATAAAATGATTTGGTTACCAATGTAGAGATATCCAATTATTATTTTTTATACATATGCACACACATTTTAGTTGTATCAGGAAGCCCCAGTTAGAATCAGGGCCTCCTAATGCTAAATACTACACAAACATATAAAAAGACAGCAAAGTTGCAAGAACTTTGACCATAAATGGTCAGATCAAAGGTCCATCTAGCCCAGCAGTGGCCAATGCCTGATGCCCCAGCCGGAATGAACAGAACAGGTAATCATCAAGTGATCCATTCCCTGTGGCCAACTCCCAGCTTCTGGCAAGCAGAGGCTAGGAACTTGTCAATTAAATGGCAGTTTGCATCACATAATTTGAGACATTTTCATAATCAATTATATATAAAGAAGCAGAAAAACAAAGTTGTATATCTCCAACCTACCAGATCTGGACTTAATGATATCACTGAATTCATTGTGTCCTCCACCAGGTCCTTCCTCTTGATCTGAAACCTTGGCCATCCTTGTACAGCCTCGAAATTCTCCTCTGGTATAATAGAAACTGTTTTTGGAAGGATTTGTATGTACAGGACTGTTTCAGCAATAATACCTAAAATAATATAGAAGGAAAAAAAGTACTTAAAGATGATCATTCCGTGTATTAAATCAGAAATTATTAAAATCTATACATGTGAACAATAGTATATGCTTGACATCATACATGTTTTCAGTGCTTATCAAGTGTTATAAATATCACTGTCATTAAAAAGTTCTGTTCCTCTTCCAATTAAAGAGCATTTTAACATAACTCAAAGAAAAAAAGATTAAAATTTCTTTTCTACTCTGATTACAAGTTACAAAGAAAAAACACAGCCAAGGAAACTGCTTAATGTTAGTATACTGGGAAGTGCAAAATATACAAGTGAAATGAAAGTGAAGTCATTACATTTTAAATTTCCATGGGACATCAAAGAAAGACTTTGAGGCAAAGATCAAGAATTATGAAGCTTGTCATAACTGGAATATCAACATTGTATACCTAACTTTAAATCTTAGGTATTTGGAAATCAGTTCCACATTTCTTCCAATGCAACACTAATCAAACCACTATTAAGAACATTATCCTCACCACTTGCTAGTCACACTCCACAGAACAGAACCAAACTCGGACTGGCTAGATTAACCCTTACTAGTGAGCAAATTATGAAGGAAGCAGTTTGCCCACTACCCCAGAGCCTGGCTCAGTTCCCAAACTTTACATATACACTCCTCACAAAGTTATATAGGGTGTTCAGTTACTTGTCTCCTACGGAGTTTAGTCACACAACATGAAAGAAGAGCGTGACTTTTTCTTCTTAATCATCACATCTTTCCCCACCCCCGACACACACACACCTGTTTTCATCTAAATGACACCTGCAGAAAGGGAGAGCCGGGGGGAACAGAGAGAAAGAAATCGCCTCAAGATGCTATGGGCTGAGAAACAACTGTAACAAATTGGGTGGGAGAAGGGGAAAGAGGAAAGTGACCAAACAAGAGGTCCGATCACTAGAGCAATAACAACGCGGGGTGCAAGCTGTATTCAGATGGCACAGCACCATCTCCCCCTTCCCCGCCCCCGAGTAACCCAGAGCAACCTTTGCACCTATGGTCTCAATCTGTATCTTCCCCGGACACAGCCCGCAAGGCCCCCGAGCCGCGAGGGGCTGCACCCCCTTGGGTCCAGGCGTCGCCCTGGCCCTCCCTCGGCACCTGCTGCCACCCCAAAGGCGGTTACCAGCAGCAGGCAGACACCACGTTATGGACATTGCTCTTCCCACGCGCGCCCCAGCCCGTGCGAGGGGCGGGAAAGGCACCTGCAGCCCCGAACGAGCCGCCCGCGGGTGGGAACCCTGGCGCCCCTCGGAAGGGTCTGGCTGATGTTGAACCCCCCGCCCCGTTCGTGCCGGGGGCTCCTCCACCCGGGGTTGGCGGCTGTCGGCTCCCCACGCGGGGAGAGAGGAAGCAACTCCCGCAGGGGGAGCTCTCAGCCAGGACCCCTCCGGAGCAGGGCACAACACCCCCGTCCCCTTCCTCGCGGAGGCGCCGGCGTCCCGCCCCCGGGTTAGCGCTTACTCACCGGCTTACCTACTGCGCTGCGTGCCCGGCCCCGCTGCACCCCGGAGCCAGAGAGCTCCAGCTTCACGTGAAGCGCCCCGGGCTGCAGCTCCTCTCCCCTGCTCCCCGCCGGCCTTCCCACCGCCGGGACCGGGACAAGCGGCTGCAGAAGCCGCCCCAAACAAGCGGCAGCGAGTACAAAACAATCAATCGATTTAAAAAAAAAGGCTTTTCCAGCTGAAGAATTCCTGCTTAATCTTCCCACCCCCCGAACACCGTCCTCCGCCCTCTCGCCGGGTCCTTCGGGAGTAGGAAGCGGCTCCAGCTGCCCCCTTTTCAGCTCTCAGCAACTTTTTGTACAAGCTGTTGCTACTCCTGCTGCTGCGTTCGTCCCCGAGATTTCCCCTTTGTTTGTAGGTGAGACAGGACGGGGCTGAGGCTCTGGGCAAGGCTGGCGCTAACCGCGCGCCTGCTTCCCTCCGGCCAAGCGAGCAAGAGGTGGCGGGACAGGCAGCGCCCGGGCTGTGAGTGCTCCCAGCTGCTCCTGCGCCTGGAACTTTGTTTGTTCCCAGCTCCCCCCTCCCCGCCCTCCGGCTAGAGCAGCGGCTGCTGCTGCACGCTGGCTATGGGAAAGTGGCGTGGCAGCATCATGTGACCGCCTGCCCTGTCAATCAACCCTCGGAGAACCTCGGCACGGGACGCCAGACCCAGCTCCCCAGCACAGCCTCAGGTTGCCCTTCTGTTTGGGGTGGCTGCTCTCCCCCTGCAGTGTGGGTGAAAATTAGAGGCCGTGTTTGCTAGCAGGGAAGGCTGTGTTCTCTGGGTGGTTCAGGGAGACCTTTCCAGTCTCCACATTGCCCCAGCCCAGCTCCAAGTTGTTCCCTAGCTGGGACCGAGTTACTTGAAGGAAGAGGAAGGCAGGAAAAGGACCCTGCACTGAAGGAATGAGCTCGAGCAACCTGAATATTCAGAGACGCCCATCCAAACCACATATTTGCATGTACAAATGGGATAATGGTGCACACAATTTTGCCAGTTTGTACATGCAACTGACAGGCAGTGTAGAAATGCAAGACTTTGTGAGCACACCAGATGTGTCTATCTTAAAAAAGGTGGCCCTCTCTGTAGTCTAGTCAAGAATTTTTCCAGTCTAGGGGTTTTCTCCTCCTCTATATATTTGCTGACACTTCTCATTATCCTTTGCTAAATATATATCAATTCTCTATTTACCTCATTCTTCCACCTCAAGATCTTTCTGTGGATTCTTTTTATCTTGAAATTTAACAAATAAATCTCTGCCAGTTGGTAATAGCAGGAGAGGAGGCTGGAAGAGTTTGCATTGGACATTTGTTCTGTGGAATAACACTACTGAGGGGCAAAATAAAATGCAAGGGAGATGCTATAAATATATAATTTACTGCATTCTAGCTTCAAGTGGAATGAGTTTGTAAATAATGTGAACGGATGTTAACCACTGCAACACAAACAATGCCCTGAGTTCACTTTGATATGATTTGCTATTGTGAGCACAATCACATTTACAGTTAATTTTAAAGTTGCATGTTGTGGGATTTTTAAACATAACAGAACGATTAAACTCATGCAGATTTGTGTATCAAGAGCAGGAGTTCGCTGTCCTGAAAATTTCCAAACGGGGCTAATTCTCCTGGGCATGTCTCAGACATTTGCAGAACAGTTAAAATCTCATTGTTTTGGGTCTCACATCATTATAACATTACTTCCATATACAATGACATTACACCATAAATAGAGAACCTCAGTTCATAGGGTATTGACAGAACATGAAGGCACAGAGGTTGTGACATTATTAATCATATATATACCATCTCCCTTGACTATCTTGCCTGTTTAGAATGTATAGGACAAGGACTGTGTCTTACTATGTTTGTTGAGCATCTAGTACAAGGGTGTCCTGATTTGGGGCCTTTAAGTACTAGTGTAATACAGATAATTTTAAAACATGATATAAATGCCAGTTGACACCAAGAAATTGGATAAATTCATACTTACCCTGGTAGAGACTCATTGCCAAAAGCAAAATCACTAAATAACAGTGGTAGATTTCAGGCCAGAAGGATGAGTTAGGTACTTTGCCACCACAGTGAACGTGTCTATTGGCACCAATGTAGCAAAGTCTCTTTGACCCTTCATCCCTAGACAATGAAGTGAGACACAATGTTTTCTTGCATGTGAAACATTTCTTAGGCAGATCAAACAAGACATGCGCGCACACACACACCTACAATGATTAAAATGAGTCAGTCCACAATAGTGGAAGATCACTGGACACAGCAGGGAATAGTGCAAAAATTGAGAGCACTGGTTCTATCATCTTCATCAGTGATGTACATAAAATCTCAGACAGTGAAGGCTCAGAACTTAAATGTCAAAGAAATATTGTACTAGTCTTACAGTTAGCACACAGGACTCAGAGGCAGAAGGTAATTTAAGAAAAATAATCTTTCAGAACAGGGAGTCAGTCTTTTTGTTCTGAGTTTGTACAGTACAGAGTTTTGTTAATAGTGTACAACCTAGCACCCTGACCTATGATTGGGGCCCCTACACACCACTGCAATATATATAATAACAATCATAACAGAAAAACTGACTTTTATTCCTGAGTCTGCCATAGACTTGGGCGATTTACTTAAACTCTCTGTGCCCCAGTATCCCTACCTCTAAAACAGAGATAAGAATACTAAACTACATCCCTACAGTTTTATGATAATTCATATTGAAGCACTTTGATAGCCTCAGATCTCAAATTACAGGCACTATAGAAATGCAATGTATTATTTATATTAAAATCTAATTATGTAATATATAACACACCTCTGTATGTGTTATTTGATAACTTGTTTGGGTTTTTTGTTTGTTTGTTGTCTATTATATGTTACCCCAATAGCTCAGTAATAACAAATAACTTGCATATATACAGAAACACATTTTGGGGCTTGCATTCTGCTTTACTGTTCACATACATATAGTATTGTAATTCCACTATTATGTGGACAACTGTTTGCATACATATTGAATGAACAACTGTTCACATACATATTGTTTTGTAATTCCACTATTATCCCAGAAATTCCCAGTGCATTCTGAATATCTATGCTTCAGTGCCTGAACAATAGCATGAAATAACACAACAGTAAAATTCCAGAATCCTGCTAATAGACTTCCATAAATATAATAGCTGAAGATAACAAACACATGGATCTCTATGACTCGATACTTATCCAAGAGCAAGGAGTATCCTAGCAAGCTGGGGATGAAAAAGAAGTAATTTCTCACTGCTGTTGCTACCTAGAGGTCTAGGATTAGCAATGAGTCTAGCAATTCTTGAGTCTGCCTTAATGTATGTAGGGAAATCTTCAGTGAAAGGATGGAAAGAGGTCTGTCTTTTGGAAACTGGAGTGACGTGATCAGAATTGTTTCACACAGGTTACCAAAGAGCCATGGAATGGTAATAACTTTCAGTCATTACACTCTGGTCTCGATTCAAAGGCTCTATATCCTATTACAAAGACTCTCAGCATCCAGTTACAAAATCCTGACTTTCATAAACTGACACCCACAGATCACCACAGTATCTTCACAGATCCAGTAACCACCCCAAACACACCAAGAAATCTATAGCCAGGCATTCAGATACCACAGCATATGCTCCAAGTAGAAAGTCTGGGATATACACTTTAACACTTAAAACCACCTTCACCAAACAAGAACACTCCACCAGAGAAGTAGATTGCATCATTGAACGGGCCAACCAAATATCCCAAGAGAATCTGCTTCAGTATGGAAATAAACTCCCCTCCAACTGCACACCCATATAGGGTATCATTAAATACTTACAACCCATACTCAAAGGGGACCACATCCTGAAAGAAATCTTTACTGAACATCCTCTTCTAGCCTTCAAACAACCACCCAGACTCTCCAAACTCATCATCAGAAGCAAGCTCCCCACAGACCAGGACACACCAACTCAAAGCAGCACCAGACCCTGCCAGAACAATAGATGCAAAACCTGCAGACATATCTCCACTGCTACATGATCAACACCCCCACCCCACAACCAGTGTCCGATCAGCCACTGGGCTAACTGGGCCCCCGGAAAAAATCTGTGACCTGGCGGCGGAAGCCTGGAGCCCCGGCTGCCAGGTGGGCAGGGTTGGGGAAATCCACAAGCCCCGACCAGGCTCCCTGGCAGCAGCACTGGGCAGCGGGATGGGGGAAGCCCCCCTCCAGTGGCCCCCGGCCCCAGCAGAAGCCATGGGATGTGGGAACCTCCCGCCCAACAGCCTCCTTCCACAGCAGAAGCTCCCAGACAGGGGAAGCCCCAGTGTCTCTCACACGTCCATAGCAGAAGCCACAGGATGGTAGGGGAAACCCGGGCACCCAACCCTACTCTTTCGCAGAAGTGCTGGGCAGGTGGAGTGGGAGAAGCCCCAGTGCCCCAATCCTGGTCCCTCACAGAAGCACGGAAGGTGCAGAGGGGAAGCCAAACCCCCGTTGTGGCCCTGGGACTGGAGGAGCTGTCACTCCCCACTGTGCCCCAGGGCTGTGGCATGAGGACAGAGCTTCTCCAGTCTTGGGGCCGCAGTGGGGGGGTGGCAGAAAGGAACAAAGGGGGTTGCAGGGCTGCAGTAAGGGGCAGAATGGGGGGGAACCTGGGTGGAAGAGGAACAGGTCCTGCCCCCAGAGAAGGGGCAGAAAGAGATGGGGCTGGGGCTGCAGGCAAAAGGGGTGTGGGAGGGGCTCCTACTTGGTCTGGCCCAAGACCCCAGAATCTCTGCCCACAACACACCTTTCAAAATCCATGGGTCCTACATATGCTTATTACAACACGTGATATATCTCATCGAGTACACTAAGTGTCCCAATAACAACTATGTGGATGAAACCAGACTATCACTACTCTTTTGAACGAACTCACACGGGAAAATGATAAAAGACAAAAGCACCCAATCACCGATGGGTGAACACTTTTCACAAAGTGATCACTCTGTATCTGACCTCTCAGTCCTTATCCTCAAAGGCAATCTGAACAATACTTTCAAAAGATGAGCCTAGAGCTTAAATTCATAACTTTACTGAACATTAAAAATCATGGACTGAACAGAGACACTGGATTTATAGCTTATTACAACAATCTCTAACCCTCCCCCCCCTTCATTGCCCCCTATGACTGGAGGGGTGTTAACAGGCAACTTCACCTTGAGTGATCCCTTGAAATATGTGTTAACTCCTTATGCTAAACTATCTGTTCCACCTTGTATTTAGCTATGATACTCTGAGGGTTTGTCTACACTTAAAACCCTCTCTGATCACACACCTGTAGTTGTCCTTCCACACTGGAATCCATAAGGGGTATCATTAAATAACCTATATTCGATGGGACCTCAGCCTGAACAATATCTTTCCTGAACCTCCCCTTCTGGCCTTCAAACAACCCCCTCCCCAATCTTGCCAACCTAATCATCAGACGCAAGTTCCCCACAAACCAGGATACACGAACTCAAAGTGACACCAGACCCTGCCAGAAGAACACATGCAAAAAATTCTTCCATTGACCTAGCTCTGATCTACACCAGGGGTTAGGATGGTATAACTACGTCTCTCAGGGGGTGTGGATTTTTCACACCCTTGAGAGACGTAGCTATACCAGAGTAAATTCCTAGTGTAGACCCAGCCTAAGTACATTTCCCAGACCCAGAGAAGAGCCCTGTGTAGCTCGAAAGCTTTTCTTTCTCACCATCAGAAGTTGGTCCAATAAAAGATATTACCACACCCACCTTCTCTCTCTAATAAACTGATTCTGACAGCTACTTAGAAAGAGGTTAAAGCATTAAACCTTTCCTGTAAATAAATTAATTTTGTTTTAATCAGGTGGGATCTTTTTCCTCTTTACATTTTAAGAACTATTTTTAATGTTTTACAAAGAAGAGGCATCATTCCGGGGCAGGACTGTCTACTACTCTGTTTGTACAGCGCCTAGCACAATGGGGGTTCTGATTCTTGGTTGCTCCTTATGCCGCACTGTAATAAACACAGTAACATTTTCTTCTCGGAACTGCACAGTGCCAATGGAAGGTGAGTAGAATACCTAAGATAAGTATTGCCATGTGGATGTGGGAAGATAATTTTGTCCTAAGGTTTTAAACATGCCTCTGTTCAGACAAGTTATCAAACTCTATGCATTCATCCTTTAGTTTATTTAGACTGTAAATAAGGCAAAAGCAGAGAATTTCTTTTTACAATGTGTTTATACAGAGCCTTGCACAATGCGGTGCCAATCTTATTGGGGTTTCTAGGTACTTCTGTAATGTAAATAATTATAATAATGTATATTCTACACATATGTATATTTTAGGGCTTTGGATTGTAATGGTCAGCACAACTGGGAAAGTAATGTATAGCACAACAGTGTATTCATTCAAGCATAAAAAAGGGCTCCAGAAGAGTATTTGTCTAAAATATTTCAACAAGACCCCTTGATTGCTGTGGGACTTTAAGATTACATCATGTGACATGGTCTAAATTTCTGTACAATGTAAAAGAAATGAAGAAAAATACATGAAAAGCTGAGAAAGCCTCCAGGGAAAGGGAAGGAAGGAAAAGCAAGGGGGAAAGCAAGAGAAAGCATGAAGAAATTGGCTGAAATGAAATGTATCCCTCCAATTTTGGCCCACATCAGTAAATACTTTTTTCCTACCCACTAAAACAATGTAACTGTTCTGCCCTCAGCTAGTCTTACCTTCTCTTCTTTTTTCCCTTTGTTCTCATTACCGCTATTTTTAGGATGCACTCATGATTGATAGGATTACAATATAACGAAGAACTTTGTGTGTCAGTAGCTGGTGATAGACTGCTATAATAATATAGGTACCCATTCATCAATGTTTTGTCATGATTTCAGAAAACCATTCTATATTAAGAAAGACATAAGATACCGTATGGATTGCTGTGTAAATAGAACAGCTTCATTGTCCCTACCTGCAGATCACATCATGTTGTCATTCTCAGTTAATGTATTAGGTGGACTGTAACTTGGCAGGCATTTATTCTTCAGCACTTGTATCTTTAGCTCAGATAATAGTTATACAGTGCTTCCATGTTGATATATTATACAAATCTGTAGGTACAAACCTCTTATTATTTTTGTACTTCATTTTCTCAGAAGACAAGACAATACATAAACAACAAACATTATCTGTAAATTTAGAAATATATTCCATTGTATATATATATATGAACACAGGAGTATCAATATTACGTGCAATCATGCTGTCCGTTCACAAACCCTTGTCAAGTCCCTCGGAAGGTACTTACAGTTGTTTCTAATCTCGACTAGCCAGAATATTTTGGCTTATCTGTACATTTTGCTCCTCATTGGCCATCCATTTTCATGATTTCAGAAATACATGAAATAATCCTGGTTCTTGTAGGAGCATTAGGGGTACCTCCTGTTTACTGTTTGCCATTTTGAAAATTCACCATTTATTTCCACTGTTTGTTTTTGTCTCTCTTAGCCAATTTCTGAACTCTGACAAAACTTTACTTAACTTTTTCATAATAACCTCTTGTGAGGGGCTTGATCAAAGGTCGTTGAAAAGTCCAGGACAATGATATCTATTAGTTCATCTTTATTTACTCCTTTAGGGACAGCTCAAAGAATTCTACTAGCTTGCACAGGCACAGTTTTTCTTTATCCTATCATATTATTTCATCTAAGTGTTTTGTAGCTTTTTTCCCTTTCATTATTTTTCAACCAGTTACCCAGTACTGAAACACAGCTCACTGGTCTGCAATAACTAGGAAAAACTCTAGCACCATTTTTAAAAATAGGTACTACAACATTTGCTACCCTCCAGCCCTCTGGTAGAGTAGCTGAATTTAATGAGAGACTGCATATTTTTGTTAATAGCTCAGCTATTTCTGTGCTTAAATTCCTTCAGAACTCTTACATGTATATCATCCAATCCTGATGACTTGTTGCTATTTAATTTATATTTTGTTCCAGCACCTCTTCCTCATTTCCTGACAGTGCCTCACCCTTATTACCAGAAAAAAGGAGGTCCAAGGTAGGAACCTCAACAACATCTTCTGCAGTGGAGACTGATGCAAAGAAATTATCTAGCTCTCTGCAATGTCCTTATTCTCCTTCATTGTTCCCTTCACATGTTATTAGCACAGCAGGCTCTCTCACAGGCCTTCTGCTTCTGATGTACTTCAAACTGTAATGGCCAAGGTCGGGCCACCTTTAGAACCACTCTCACACACATATCTTGCCTCTTTTGCATGGAAGTAAAGATTCAGGTGTGTCTGCAGTACCATCTATCACCAGCCCCTAGGGTTATCATATTTCAGCAAGCAAAAAAGAGGATGTGAGGAGCCCTGCCCAAGCCCCACCCCATCCTTCCCTAGCCCTGCCCCTGCCCCTCCCACTTCCCCCCCTCAGAACCCCCAACCCTGCCCCCGCTCCTTGTCCCCTGGCTGCCCCCTCCTTGGACCCCTGCCCCTAACTGCCTCCCCAGGACTCCACCCCCTACCTAAGCCTCCCTGCCTCTTGTCCCCTGACTGCCCCCTCCTGAGACCCTCTCCCCATCCTAACTGGCCCCCTAGGACTCTACCCCCTACCTGTACCCTGACTGCCCCAACCCTTATCCACACCCCCACCCCCAGACAGACCCCTGGGACTCCCACGCCCCATCCAACCACTCTCCACTCCCTGACAACCCCCCCCCGCCCCCAACCCCCCACCCCCCCCCCCCC